>NC_068937.1:137808318-137960773 GCF_016801865.2 Culex pipiens pallens | reverse complement strand
ATAAGTTTGTAAATTTAAATTAGAATTTACAAAAACACTCGTTTTCCTTTTTCGTGGAGGCACATGACCCAGATATAAAAAAAAAACAATATTCGCGTCTGATTCAAAATCAAATTCAAAATTTTGTATAGACAAACCGAGAGGGCCTAGAATTTAACAAAAAGTGTACACATAGTTCATGGATGTCCCCTTAAAGAGGTTTCATATTTCACAATCATAAAAACCCTTTCAACAGTGTCGGTCCTTAATTTCTCCGCAAAATATCCAAATCAAATTTGCATAATATTATTTCAAGATTCGCCAGCAACATTCTACAACACTGTTGACGACCTCACTCTCGAAACATATTGCTGCGGTCAACCACCATGCCGGGCTCCCGTTTCCCGCGGTCCCGGGTCCAAATCGCGTCACGCCTGATTAGCGATTAGCATAGCTGATTGTCGTCGGTTCAACGCGTAAATCCAACGTCCCCCGGGCCACCACCGGCCTTACACGCCCCGGCTAACGAGCAGCTTTTTCACGAAAAATTATATCGTCAAACCTTATTTACACCTCCAGCGACTGACGCGGCAGCGTGAGAATAAGTTGATTCTAAATTTAATAAAAACTTCATCATGGCACGGTTTTGTGACGGATTTTGACCCGGAGAGGTTCAAACTCTGCCGCGTCGTTCGCAGGAGATCGAGAATAATTTAAATAAGCATCGACACTAGTTCTGGGAGTTGGTCGGTAGTTTTAGTTAGTTAGTTGGAACTTCTGCTGCCGACTTTTGCAATACGCAAACAGCGGTATTATTTTAATGCCGTTGGCTAAAGTAGGTTATCCAATCCGGTTTGTTGTTTCAAAATTATGCAATTCGAGGCAAAAAGGGGAATTTCATTGCTCTAGTAGGAGCTTCAATCCGGTTGTCCAAGGCTGATTTTTTTTTCTAAATTCTCGTTAAAAATTAAAATGCAATATTATATGTTTTTTGAAACACTGATCGGAAACTGAAATGTCTAGTGTCAAATTGATAATTGCTTTCGATCCATTTTCAATTAATTGCAGTTGAATGCAGCGTTGCTAATGCAGTGCTCACATGATTAAATTAGCGGATGGAACAATCAAAAGCTCGTCAAAAGTCAAAGTGCATTTTCCAATCAACACGATTGCTGCAGCAATTGATTGCAGGAAAATAACCGGAAACAGCTTGCCACGCCCACCACTGCTGACTCCAACCCCTCTCAACCTTTTTTTTTTGTTGCTTGCGTCTGCTGATAATTTTAAAATTTACGATAAAACACGTAAACAGTTTTATTAAACCTATAAAGCCCCCCTCATAATGCAATAAGCGTAAAACAGAGCACAGAATCACATCATCAGTTTTGCTTCCTTTTCCCACAACTTATTTATTCCGCGGTCCTTCTCGGTCCCAATCGAGTCCCTGCAACATCATCCTTATCGTCGTCCGTCGAGGCCGATTTGCCCGAGTCAGTGCCATGTCAACAGAATCGTCAAAGTCACCGAAGCGCATCAAGCTCCAAACTCCATGGAGATCCCCCTTTCCCAACCCCTCCAACATCTCCGCAACCAATCCGTTCAGGATCAGTCTGGGACACTGTTGCACTATAGGTACCTCTGTGTATGCGCCAAACGAGTACAAATTGATATAATAACGTTAAATCTAATGGTGGCAAACGTGAACCGGAAATTGAAATAATAATTCCCGCCGGAACGAAAGTTGCATCGAAAGACGTCGATTTTGTGCTCCATTTTGTCAGCCGAACGACCGAGCCACACGAGATTTTTTTCCCCTTCCGCTCCATCGAGCTCGAGTGAAGGACATGGCTAAGGCATCCGTCGTGTTGTATGCACGTCGCACCGACTCCATGGGGCATCCAACGGCAAAAATGAGTTACTGTGGCGGCAGTAATTTCACTTCCTGTACAACTCTTGGGCTTTGCTCTTTTGCAGTAGACAGTACACTTGACAGGACTGCACTTGCAACTCGAAGGAAATAAAACGAGAAACGTAATAATCGGATTCTAGATACAGATTTGTCCCTAAGGGAATGCTCCCGAGTAGAGGTTTATCACACGTTTTTAAAGCAGGCCATGCTTCCGCCCTTTTTTACTATTTCAGCTCAAACGAACTCTCGACTGGGCTCAACAAGTTCCAGACAACCCTGCCGTGACCGTGTTCTGGAAGCTGTCAAACTTTATTGGGCACTAGTGCTGCCACACGTCATGGCGTGAATGCAACACTTTTATCCTGTGCTGTTCTGGCTGTGGAACCATATCTGGTTCCGTGGCCACTTTGCTCCGCCACACGACCATTCCATTTTAGTGCATTGCGAACATAAAAAGAACAATAAATACCGTTTGAATGTAGAGCAACGTGGCGTAACTTTGCCCCAAATTTTCACCAATCCCAAGGGAATCCTTCCGAAAATACCAACAATACAGCTCTCTACCCTGCCTCGCATCATCCAGGATGGTTGCCAGCAGATGGAGCCCCACATAACCGTTTTCCACTATTATGGCTCACCTTCGTCATCAACAAACGCGATGGTATGGCGGAAGCACATCGAAGGAACAGGAAGTGCCATTCGTGGCGGTGTTTGCGGTGGTGCACTTTTTGAGTGCATATCCGTTTTCCGGCGTTATGGGGGGGCGTTTCAATATTGTGATGAAAAAATAGTTGTTTTTTTCGATAGTTCGAGAGCATGGAGCAATGGAGCATGGATTTATGAAAAAAAAGTTTTTTTTTGTCTGTACGACAAACTGCCCATCATTAGAAATCTGTCCAACTTGGAGTCCGAGCCACGTAGCCCAGTTAACGCTTCCGCCTCGTAAGCGAAAGATCGGGCTTCAAATCCCGACTCGAACCAACACAACTGGTGATCTTTTCCCTTCTGGATTCTATTGTTTAGTAAAGGGAAGGTCACTAGCGTGCACAGGGTGGAGCAACATGGGGCAGTTGCCTCACCATCCTTAGAAATTTGTTCTAAAATTGGTCAGGGGTTGTCCATAAATGACGAAATTTTAAAAACGCTCATATTGTTGCCCCACCTTCCTCGAGGATCTGGGCACGCTAGTGGGGAAGGTAGTGTATTGTCACAAACTGTACCTTATCAAGACACCTTAGGAAGACAACCTATGGAATGTTAACAACAACCTTAACATGTTAACATTAAGTTGATCAATAAACTGTCACTGAATCCGCTTTGTAAATGCCGGCCCCGATACTCTTCACGGGTGTTCCCCTCAGGAACAGGGAAGAATTTACTTTACAACGTGGAGTAATGACATTTCGTCAGCTGTGTGCTATCTTATGACAACGACCATTTAGTACTTTTCGAGAAAATCGATTTTTTAAAGTTTGATGATAAATATTTTCAAAACTATGAATGGTAGAGCCAAACCTTTTGAAGCAATCGGTCCGTATACTATCGCTTAACAAACGCTCAAAGTTTCAACTGATTTGGTTACACCAGTTAAAAGATACAGTAAATTATGTAATCAAAAATCTGAAAAGCACGTGTCACAAGTGTGTTTCGAAAGTAAAATTGTACTACGTGTCACAAGTGTGCACAGAATTCCCATACAAACTAAAATAAGCTCAAATCAATGGTTTAATCGACTTAATCAGTATATTTTCAAAAACAAAAGATTGCATTGCCTTCAGAAAATGTGTATCAACATAAATTTGTGAAAAACAAGAAAAATTTTCCAAATTTTCCAACAACAGGTATGACGTGTCACAAATGTGATCCGGGAAACGGAAGCGATTTTCCAAAATCGGGTTAAAGCATCTTGTAGTGTTTGTTAAGTATAGGAAAACGTCATCATTAACTCATTTTCGACCAAAATGTTCTATGTCACAAGATAGCACACAGCTGACGATTTTGAGTTTTTAAGACCAAATTATTTCGTTTATCAAGAAAAAGATTTGTCTTTTGGTCTAAAGATTCTTAAATCCAAATTTTAAATTGACTACTAAATTTGTCATATTGAGTAAAATTTAATTTTAAAACTAATTCTATTCCTTGTGGGCCAAATTCACATTTTCAGTCATGTCATTTTATGAAACTTTTACTACAATTCTTATTTTTGTATTTTACAACTAAAATACAGCAATTCCCCAAGAAAACAGCATGATTCGAAAAAAAGTTCTCCGATCGGGTTCAAAATTGTTCTGGGGGTTCCTTGGCCGAAATAATTAGACCCGTATTTTTTTGTTTGTCCATTAGGGTGACCTACGCCTTGTTAGGGTGGTCCGAAAAATGGCAATTTGCGTCGATTTTCGCAAAAACCACTTTTTTCAAAAAATCATAACTCCGTGCCATTTCAACCGATTTTAACTATCTTGGACGCAAATGAAAGGGTATTAGATTTAAAGAAAAATAGTTGAAAGTTTCAAATATGTAGCCTAACATTTGAAAAGGTCGTATGAAAACTTAAAATGCTGTTTTGAAGGTATTGCGACCAAAGAGCCTATGTCTCGAAATATTTTTACCGGATTCCTCGGAAAATTTTACATAACATATCAAAAAATGGTGATGTTATGTTTTCAATATTCCGAGATACGATTTTTTGAAAATAAAAACTGGGTTTTTCGACGCGCCACGCACAAAAATAGGAAAATGACGAAAACGGGAAAAAAACAACTTTTTTTCACTATAACTGCGATAACTTCGAAATTTAAGCGATGACCCATTCATGGTTTGGGTACCAAAATTTTCGTAATTAAAAGACGCAACTTTTGCGGTTTTTTGCGAAAATCGACGAAAATGCCCATTTTCGGACCACCCTAACACGGCGTAGGTCACCCTAATGGCCAAACAAAAAAATACGGGTCTAATTATTTCGGCCAAGGAACCTCCAGACATTTTTTGAACCTGATCGGAGAACTTTTTTATCGAATCATGTTGTTTTCGCTGGGAATTGCTGAATATTCATATAATTTCAATGGGAGTAACTCTCCCAAATACTAACCTTTTTTAGTTTTTTGATTATTTTTAAATTTGTTTGATTGGGGCCAACCATAAACCACGTGGAAAGTTTAGAGAGAGGGGAATTGGGTTATGGCGATTGTCCACGCTCTATACGAAAAAAGATTTTTTTGTAAGGACAATTGTCCACAGGGGGAGGGGGCCAAGACTTAAAAAAATGTTCACGTGGTTTATGGATGGTCCCTTACTTAAAACCAGTGGTTCTCAAACTATTTCATTCTGTATTCCTCTTGGCAAATTTTCAAACGTATTATTCCCCCTTGCCATTTACACTTTGTTGGTATCAGTGCCTAAATATGAAAAATTAAAAACAGAATTGACAGAATGAATTATATATTTTATAAAAGAAAAAAACTAAGTGCTCTTGTTTGATATTCAATTCAGTATTCAGCAAAACATCAGAGAAATTCTCAACGTTCAAAAAAAAATTAAAAACACTCAAAAAATATTCAAAAAGAAAGCTAAAATAAGAATGCTAAAAAATATAATATCTAGATTATGTTTTGACATACTTTATCAAAATTTGAATAAAAAAAAATTGAAAAACACAATGGCTGGATTTTGATCATAACGCAAACTACATACATACAGTAAATCTAAGAATGCAAGAACATACTAAAACATCAAGTTTGTAACAAAGTAATAGATTGATCTCAACGCAACTTAGATAAGGCTTTAATTACAATGTCATTGTAGAACACTCTAGACTGTACCACTAATACTACTTCAGATTTTATCAAGGGAAAAGTCAATTATCCCCAATCTGAAGCATCTTTTGTCTGCCCTCCCACATACACTCTCAGCTGCCATTATATCTGAACAGGAAAAATCTTCCCGCTTATAAGCTTACATGTGCTTACACGTGTGCCAGTGCCAGTGTGTCTCAGGAAGAAGCAAGCTTTCTCTTCTAATATCCTTCCCAACCACACACACACACAGGGAGTCACACTTGGGCTCTTCTGTGTTACGGTTTGCGGCAAGAGCACTTACACGAGCGCACACATTGTTCTGCACTTGACAGTGTCGGATTCTTACACCTTTGAATGTAACCCAATCGAACCGTCATCTACACCTCATTTCTCGTTCTCGGAGCTCGCTTTGAGTCTGATTCCTTTTAAATGAAGCCGATCAACGGCGAATGATCCTGCCAACAAAAGGGGAAAAAAAACACAGAAAGCATGTTCAACAATGAAAAGCGGAATTTCCTCGCATTTTTCGCGTCAAAAAATCCTTTCATCATTCAACCGTACCAATTAAATCGTTAATCGGCGGGTAAAGTTTCCAAAGTCATTCGATCGACATACTTTGAAAAGTTGTCGGTTGACGTAGCAGTTCAGTGATGTGCGCTTCAGATCGATTTCTGTTTTAACAGCTTGCGATCTGATTCCAGTCGGTGATGAAGAGATTGAGATTTTCACAACGCTGACCACGAGTGACAAATGGCTGAAAAGAAGAAACACTTTTTCTTTCACTTTTGCTCCTCGTGGGAAATCCGATGACAAAAAGCTTTATTTTTTCGGAAACGAAAAAAAAAAACTTTTCCTTTCTCTACCGACTTTATCCCCAACAAATGGCCTGGAGGATGCTGGAGGAAGGGCGCTGGTTGGGAAGCACCACGACCCAAGCGAGAACAACTTTCCAAAACCCGAAAGGTTGGTGGTCACGCTTCGGCAAAGACATTTATCATGGAATCAAGAGCACCGGACGAAACTTCGCGAACCGTATCCCCGTGCATGCGGTCGGTGGCTGGTCCGCCGGTCCCAATTCCGGATGGTGATGGTGGTGGCCCCCATGAAACCGCAAGTTCTCGCCTGATGCTACACGCCTCTGACACCGAGCGGGAGAGATTTATGGTGGGTGAGTACAAATATTGACACTGATAATCCTCTTCTGCGGAACTGTCCCTCGTTACCACCAGAAGCAAACGGGTTAGATGTAAGTGACCGGCGCTGACGCCGGGGTGGGCGCCGCCGGCGTCCGAAAAAGGGGGTTATTTATTCGACGGTTGTGGTAATCTGGCAATTGATGGCGAACCCGAAAGCAATTATAGTTTTGAATGGGTTTTCCCGCGCGCGCTCCGGATGGATAGTGTCACTTTGACGGACGGGAGTTTAAATTGTCTTTTTGGCCAAAATGAGTTTGGCAGATTGTGCGGGTTCATATTAGAATATTTTCTAGAATGAAAAGTACATGATCCACCTACGTGGACGGTGCTTTCCTCACTCCAAACCGAACTCCGGATTAAAAAAGACACCTAATTTAAAATAACTTTTGTGAGCCCGAGCTAACAGATAATTTTGAGGGTGGGTCTACAATAGGCCGTCCCAAAAAAATGAAAAGTTGTCAAATCTTCGGTGCTCACCCCTAGAATGATAGATTAGGATGTCAGGAACAATGTTTCCATACAACAAAAAATTCCCAAAAATGGTTTACAACTCGCGCGCTGAGCTTGAATGAAAAAAGTGCATTTTTGGAGTATTTTTCAGAAATGCGCGTAACAATCATACTGAAGTCAATCAAATTTGGTCGCCTTGGGCTTCAAGTTATAGTTTAATGTCCCCTGAACAAATTTCTGTACAGACATAGTCCATAAAAGCTTGTGTTTGGGCATGGCAGGGCGTTTTAGGGAGAAAAAATTGTATTTTTTAGCCAAAAAAAATCAAAAATCACTCCCCAAAACGAGCCAAAAAATTTTGCAGCCAAAACTAATGCATTCAGCTTATAGGAAATTTTACGGAGATCATTTTGCTTTTTTTAACATTCAATTTATGTCCACGCAAAGCCGAGATATTTCCATTTTAGTGAACAAAAGGTGACAAATTTTCAAATTCTTGGAATATAAGCGTTTTTAACATAAAACATTGGCTACTATGATTACAAACGAGAAGGCATATATTTTGGATACATTTATTTTGTTCGCTTTAAAACGATATTTGTTAATAACATTTCATGAAAAAACATGAGATTTTCTCACAATGTGACGTAAACGACAAATAATCATAATTCAAAATTAATTTTATTAAAGTTCATATCTCCAAGCTGTGAACGTGATTCTTTTTGTATGTACAATTTATTTATAAAAAACTTATTTTTTCAAAAATAGTTACCCATTAGAGCTTTATTTGTTCATATCGAGAAGAGCACAGAGCAGTACTTATAAATATGTCGTTTACGTCACATTGTGAGAAAATCTCATGTTTTTTCATGAAATGTTTTTAACAAATATCGTTTTTGAGCGAGCAAAATAAAAATATCCAAAATATATGCCTACCCGTTTGTAATCATAGTAGCCAATGTTTTATGCTAAAAACGCTTATATACCAAGAATTTGAAAATTCGTCACTTTTTGTTCACTAAAATGCAATTATCTCGGCTTTGCGCGGACATAAACTGAATGTTAAAAAAAGCAAAATGATCTCCGTAAAATGTCCTATAAGCTGAATGCATTAGTTTTGGCTGCACAATTTTTTGGATCGTTTTGGGGAGTGGTTTTTGAAATATTTGGCTAAAACATAAAAAAAATCTCTTAAAACGCCCTGCCATGCCCAAACACAAGCTTTTGTTTGTTCAGGGGACATTAAACTATAACTTGAAGCCCAAGGCGACCAAATTTGAATGACTTTAGTATGATTGTTACGCGCATTTCTGAAAAATACTCGAAAATGCTCTTTTTTCATTCAAGCTCCGCGCGCGAGTTGTAAACCATTTTTGGGAATTTTTTGAAGTATTGCCGGTCTAACATAAAGCAATCATTTCGAATAAACGTAAAAAATGTTAGCAAAGCGTTTCTGAAATTTGTAGCAAAAAGACATTCGCTTTTATAAATTTCAAATAAAATTTCGGCAACTCGTTATAAGTAGAGTAAATACCACAAAAGTAAAAACGAAACAATTATTAACACAGATTCTGCCCGTTGAACGAAAAGCACGAGGCAATACAATTACGGTGGAAATTCGCGACCCAGCCACAATCGAATTACGCTGAACGGTCAATTTGGTCGAGCCTTGTTTCTTTTATTTTCTCGGAAAATCCATTTGGCAGAATACTTGCCGTTTACCGTGGGACTGGCACGTGACAAGTTTCTGTTTCGCTCCGGGAAAGATCTCTCGTGACCTAGGGAAATTCTCACAAGAAAAAAACATGCACAAATAAATTGTCCCAAAACGGTTGGTGGGTAGAAACGAGACTGTATAATCAACCGATTAAGAATTCCTGAAAGGCTGGAACCATTTCACAAATTGACCTCGACTTTTCATGTCCTTTTTTTGGGGGTGTTCGTTTTTTGACAACCGTGGATAATACCCAATTATGGTAAAGAGGGGTCGCGCTCCGAAAAAGTGGATTAATTTCTCCGACATTTTTCACCCAACCACGGAAACTGAACCGTGCTCCATAAATTACACATCATTTATCCTCCAGCTTCTTCCAGAGGGAAATCCAGCTGAATGCATTCCGAAATGGAAAATACGCCCTGTCAATGAGCGAGTTCACACACACACACACGCTCAGGTTGGGTAATTTATAAATGGTAATAAATGACTCCTCACATCGCATTAGCATACTTCACGTGGAGCGAGCATCATGAAAAATTCATTCATCTTTTTCACCTCTCCCCCCGCTTTTCGTTCGCGGGTGAAATGAAATCGGTCCCAACCCAACAAGAAGGACTCTGGGACGCGCGTTAATGCAATTATTTCATTTTTCCCCCCTCGAACACAAACATACACCAGGAGGATATACGTATATCCTCGTTAGCATGAAATGGGGATACGAGCAACACAAAAAAAATCACATCCTGCTCTGGAGAGCTTATGACACCTTGACCTGCACCGAGGGAACTCTCATCACCATTAACTTTTGAGGGCTGTTTGGGTAAAATAGATCAAATCGGAGAATGCTATCAAAAACGAGCAAGCAATCCATGCCCATCTAACCCCACAAACCCCAAACATTGCGTCCTGTTTTCAATAGTGGTGGTAGCTGCGCCCCAGACTCAAATTAGTGGTGGAATGGAGAAAGCAAAGCAAAAAAACAAGTTGAGTGGTTTCATCAGTCAACCTGTGGAAACTCGCGGAAGTCCTGCGGGGTAAAACGGCAAAAGATAGAGGCTCGCGGACCAGACCTGGGGTTATTACACGCCCGCTGAACAATTAGGATAATAAAGCGAAATCATTCAAAATTCATAATGTTCACTACATATCTGGAGCAACATTTGAAAAGGGCGCATAAGCATTTTGACAGCTGCAACTATTGTGCAATTTCCCAGGCAATAGGCAACTATTTCACGAAACCTATTCTGTTAAACGGTAGCTGGGAAGGCCAGCTCTTGTTTTAAACATAGAATTTTGAGAAAAAGTTACCTGAAGCTTGAGAAATAGCAAAATAGTTCAAACTGTCAAAATGCTTATCCGCCCTTTTCTCGTGTTGCTCCAGATATATTTGTGTGATCCACACGCGATTCCAGCGTAATTGGGTACTAAAGCCCTATGTCAATTTTTATGTACAACGGTAAAAAACACGATTAAAAACCATTTCTGATCACTTTTTTTCATTTTAATGCAACAATTTTTTTTGACAAGACAACATTTTTTCGATGGATCAACTATGGTCCCCTTGGAACGAGCTGTCAAGTAGGAGCTTTTCTGTCAAGAAGGACCGCGAGGTTAATTTTTCAAAATTGATTTAAAAATCCATTTCAAACTCTTTGTGGTCGTACAAAGGGTCATTGTGCTCAGAAAAATAAGCTTTATCGCTGTAAACAATAATATCAGCAATCTAAGCTTCATTTTAGGACCCAATTTGAAGGGAAAGGGTATCACTTTCAGCACGTGGCCCCGGGTGGCTTTTTATCGATTTAGTTCTCAGCGTGGGAGCCCTCCCGGGTGCGTGTCGTGGATTTATGTCACAACATGATTTGTCTTTGAGGTTAGGAACCCCGGACGGACGGTGTAGGTATTGATTGACATGTCGAGTGTTTTATAGTGTTCCGCGGCGAAACAATGTCGCCGGAAATGGGAATTAATTGGAAGATGATTGATGCTTTTCAATTAGCGCTTGAACTTTCATCGTGCATTACTTTAAAATGCGGACATTATTGTATTCACAATGTAAGCTGCATTTATGTTTATTAAATAGATTAAATTCGAACTGTTTTGATAATTTTTAATTTTAATTGCAAGAGTTAAGGTCAAAGGTCTTCAAAACTAGTAAGTTATTTTTTGTCAAGTTAAAGTTTTTTAAATAACATCGAATACAAGTTTTTTCAACTGCTTAGTTGCTACTAAAACATCCAAAATTGGGTCCATAGAATTGCATTTTCTGACGATTACCACAAAAATCACATTTTTCAAAAAATCATGTCTCCGAAACAGCTGGACCACTGAACTTTTCAAAATAAAGGAATTAGCTTTTAATGAAATTTTTTACATAAACTATCCAAAAATGGTAATATCCATTTATAGGATACTTAGATCTGATCTATTTTTGAAAAAAAAAATCGAATTTCGGTATATAACAATCAAAGTACCATGCTTCTCCATCCAAATGAGTTTCCAATACATTTTGCTGGAGACGCATGGGAATTCCAATATATATTTTTTATAAGGCCGTTGCAAATATGTTTCAAAGTTTCACCCGTCAATACTTAGATATTTTTATAATCAACTGGACAGGTCTGAAATGCATTTGAAAATACTTTTTTTTACTCAAATGATGAAACCATGGCATTTTTTATTTTCATATTTTCAACGTTTCAATGCAAAAAGGCATGAAAAATAAATCACACAGAATTTTTTTGGCGATTTTTTTTTTGCGTTGCTTTACACAAATATTAAAATAAAGAATAATAAGAAATAAAAGAAAGGTGCAATTGTAGAATGGCATGTATTTCCATCGTGCAACTAATGTTGGCATATTCAGCCCATATCGAGCAACTGATACCTTCGTGGGAAGTGAGCAAGCAAGTTTCTATCAAAACATTCGCAAAATTATTTGTTTTTATTGTGAGAACTTGCAAATTGGACGGAGTTAGGACCGTGTCATACGAGAATTTCCCCTATGTCAGTTTAAAGTTTGTAGTAAATTTTAGTTCGCTGTTGAAAATAGTTTGCGGAACTTTTGAGCACGTTTTCACTTTAAAAAAATAATAAAAAGTGATTTCTCATTTCACTTTTTTGATAAACAATTGGTTGAAAAAGCGTAATAGTTTTGTCAACATTTTCCTAACCCCAAAAAATTAAACTTTTCATAAGACACTACATCGAAATCCCTTCTCAAGATACAGAATTGGATGGAGTAGACCTGGGTGCTGAAAAGACAGAATGCGTAACGTGATTTTCGAAAGCTCCCCACTGCTCCCCACTAATACATCTGCACTACAGCTGTAAACATAAACAAAGTAGAAGGCTATGTTCAAGCTCAAGCGTGACATATTTTTTGCTGCTGAAGTGAAATAATTATAAAACATTTTGGATCTGTTGATGTTGATGTTTTCGATGAAAAATTAAGTGCTTCGCACTTTTTTCTTCGTAGACATAACGATGGGCGGCCAAAAGAGGCCTTTTTTGTTTTCCACGTGATGAAAAATTGTGTCAAAAGTGGGTGGAATTTCGTGAATCAGAAGAGCAACCGAATGGAAGTTCCGAGATTATGTATCTTTGATGTGTAGTGATAATATTGGAGTATCCAATATTATTTGGAAAGTACTATTGATAGTTATTGATAATTCGTCGCTAACATTTAAAAAAGCGTCATAAACATAGATTTTGTAGACATAGCGATTATAACATTTTAGCGACGAATTATGCCAAACTCGATTTCAAACCTCTTATTAAGATGTTTTGACTTCGAATACCTCAATAGTCATCGATTTTTTTTTTTTATTCCTGACTAAATAAATTTTAGATCGATCACAATACTTGCCACTTCTTGGTATAATTATGCGAACAGTAAATTGGTTCCGCTTTGACAGTTCTAAATTGAGGCCGCTTTGCGGACAACTATTCTGCACCCAGGAGTAGACGAACAAATAAAATCTGTTTTGGGCATAGAAATGGCCTCTAAAGTTTTAGGCAGAAATCGATTGAATCAAAATATAATATATTTAAAAACTATAAAACAACCACCGCAATATAATACGACGGTACACAATGTTTCTATCTTGCAGATTATTTACAAAGTTTTCCCGGTAGAAAAAATCCCAAGTGCAAATTCGCAACAATTCGAAATGAGTTTTCAGAAAAGTGCTCTAATTGCTACTCGTGCCACTTTGGTGCAAACATTTCCCGACCAAACTGCGCACTAAAGCAAAAATAAAACTCTTCCAGCGCCACTTGGCGCGGAGAAAATTTGTTAATCCTTTTCTAGTGCTTCATAAAGCAGCTACTCTTTAGCCACATAAATCCGCTCCAAAGAGTGTGGAAATAAAAAGTAGGTAGGTACCTGAAACTTGCGGAAAGGAATCCTCCTCCCGAAACCGCAGCGCAAAAATTCAAACGACTTCAAACGCAGCTCTCTCCTTTTTTTCAGGGGGATGAGACGTTTCGCCTTCCGCATTTGCAACGCACGACTTCCCCGCCCCGTTTGTGGTCTTTCAAGTCGTCGTTCTGAGATTTGTTACACGACAACTCTTTTTTTTTGTTGTATTCTTTGCTCCTAATTCCCCTGGGGTAGCAACCGCGACGAAACCGCAAGGATTTACGCCAACTTCCGATCCCTGGCTTTCACACAGTTGCATATCAAAGTATATCCTGCGAGGAGCACTGAACAAAAAGGACACTTTTTTTATGTTGTTTGGAGTTGTTCTCACTTAAGCCATGCAAGCCACAGAAACACGACTACGCGGTAACTTACTTGCCGTGATGGATTTTGCCGCCCCTCCGGGAATCCCCTCCGACAGCCCTGTTGGTTAAGTTGTGGCGCAAAAACGACGTCCTCTTGCAGGGAGCAAAACTTTGTCCCTCACACTTTGTTGCCTTTGTTGCGGACAATTTGATCAATTTGTTGTTCGATCACTCGTTTTCTTCTTGAAAGCAAAACTTTTACATCACCTAGTGCGTTCGCTTAACTTTTGGACGTCGTCACTTGATCCAGAGTACACTCACACCACGAAGCTCGAGTCTGTTGTGCAAGTTTGGTTCAAAGAAAGCGACGATGGTCAACTTGGGGAAACTTTGTATCGAACCGCCATCGAAGACCAGGTATTTCACACACGTTTGGTCACGGGATGCTAGCGTCCATCGAGCGGCGCTTGAAAAATCCGACCAATCATGACATGATTATGCAGTTAGCCCTACTACTTCACAGATTATGGAAGACCACCGATTGCCCAAGGCAAATGATCCGGAACGATTGGTTCCGTTTCGCTCCGTCGGTTGTACACAAACACTCGTTACACATCTACACAATTATCGGCAATTATATGTGAACTATTTATAAACGACTAAACGAAATCAAATTGTCGATTACAATCAATCATCCTCACTCTCTTCACCCCCGGAGCAGTCTGTGTATCTAAATCGCCAATCACCAATCAGAACAGCGCGGGAATCCGCTCAACAACGGATACAATTGCACACCTGATGGATCCGAGCGCACAATCCACCTGAATGTCCCATTCCAATCACTCTTCAAAATGACCACTGAGCACAACAGGCAACTACCAGCAGGGACAGAAAAGGAGAGCATCCGAGCACGCTGCTCCATCCGAGGGTCGGCGGTCAACTGAAACGGAGCTCTATCACATGGCAGTAAACAACCTGCGAGGACACCTTTTCCCGCTCCCGAAGGACGCCAACCGAGTGTTGTAACAACCGCACGACATGCACGTCTCTCCAGCAGCACCGTTGGAGCAACAGTGAGTTGCGAAAGTGTGTCCTTTCAACGTCAACAGCCAGCCAGCTGGTTGTTGCCGGATCGGATCGGATTGTGACGCGCGCGTGCGCACCCACTTCGGGAGGGAAATTTTCTTTTCCCGCGTGTTCCAGAACTTCCCTGCACGAGGTTCTAGGCCGAGGCCAACAACGATGCAACAAACGGTTATACTCATAATTTTAGCTATCGCGATGATGTGTATTGGCTCATCAGGCGGTTCATTGTGTTACACGCGGAAAATGTACGCACTTTCATCGGGGTTAATCTGCTTCCAGAAGCTGAACTCTCGACAGCGATGCGATGTTAATTCAATCAATTTTCTCCAAATGTGATTGCTTTATCGGAAAAGAGCAATCAAGTGGCGCTTTTATCTTCCTTTTATGTATGACTATACTGCCCATGTTCGCATAAATGTCCCATATGCAAAAACAGCAAGCTGAGAAAAACGCTTAACAAGATTGTCCCACACATAAGGCTACGTGTTAAGTTTTCACGAAAAAACTGGATTTCCTCCTGATTTCTAGAACAAAGTACTGGATGTTATAGGCTCTTTTGAAAGAGCACACGATTTTGAACCAAAATGCATCGATAACTCAAAAGTGACGAAAATGCATATGGGACATTTATGCGATCATGGGCAGTATAGAGGATTCTGAAAGAAGAATCTTATAAACAGGTTACAAACTGTGTAAGTTTAACCCATTTCTGTCAGCATTTAAAACGTCCCAGCTTTGATTGAACAAGGTCACGTGGTCCTGTGGGGCGGAAGATACGTGCAAGTTATAAATAGAACTGGAAACAGTTGTCATCGTCGGAAATCGATCAAAATGTAAATACTCTATTTGAAGGAGAGCAAATAGCACACTTATGAGATGACATCCAGACACAAACACTGTTCGATTGGCTGACCAGATTATAGCGGAGCAAATCAATAGATTAGTAACAATGCTGTGTGACGTAGAGCAGCATCCCGGCAGACAACAATTTAATTTCTAGCAGTCCTTCCTCAAATAGTCTACCTCGAACCGGTGCCTGGTTGGAGCTCAACAAGCGCCCGAAGGGACAATGGATCTGTTTACTTAGGACCGATTATGTGCGAAGTAATTAATTAAACCTTCCCTGCCCCCAACGCCGCAGAAGACTGGTGGGAGAAAAGGGATTCCCAACACGCACCAGGAAGTTTTCCGTAAATTAATCTTATTATCAAGATTTACGAGACTTTCAACCATCAACCCCAAAGTGTGATGAGAATCGCTCACCCAGCTACAATCAATACTTTCTCCGCCCAAACTGACTGACACGTGCAAACCTGGGGAGACAGCTGACACTTACCGCGCGCGGTGATTTGCGGAAACATAAAAAGAACCGTTTACCGCCGCCCTCAAATGACCGACCAAAAATGAATCAACAACTTGCCGTGCAAGCAATTATGACTTGGGCACCATCTTTACACCGGTATAACGCCATCCGTTCGCAGCTATCTTACAAACACATTGATTTGACAGCAAAGTGCTGTTCGATTCGTTATCTGGTTGTAGTTTGGGGAAGAATTTGGTACCTCTACGCGCCACATTTTTCGGGTTGTGTAAGGAAGTAATTAATTATGTGGAATAGGATGTAACAAAAATGACTGTTTGGCGGGCATTCAGGGGTTTGTTCCGGTGGGCATACTGAGCCCAAATCCCAAATATGAGCTTGATTGGACGTAACAGGAGCTGGCGCTCCGCCCTTCAATTTTAAATGGGATTTAACCCGTAAAAAAAGATTTTTTCAAAAATGTCAATTTTCGAGGCATTTTGGCCACTGAAGCGTTTGCCAAAAACATCACTGGCGTGTAGGCCAGATCCTTGCGCATCTTTTGGTATATATAACATTGAAGTTTGGAGCATCCTGGAGCTCGGTACAGACCTTCAAAGTTTGGCATTTTTTCGAAAAATCGGTCCCAGCAAAATCAAATGGCGTCTCGGGCGTCGCGAGACGCGACGCATATCTTTTTTGCCGGGGCCGGTTTTTTGAAAAAATGCCAAACTTTGAAGGTCTGTACCGAGCTCCAGGATGCTCCAAACTTCAATGTTATATATACCAAAAGATGCGCAAAGATCTGGCCTACACGCCAGTGATGTTTTTGGTAAACGCTTCAGTGGCCAAAATGCCTCAAAAATTGTCATTTTTGAAAAAATCTTTTTTTACGGGTTAAATCCCATTTAAAATTGAAGGGCGGAGCGCCAGCTCCTGTTACGTCCAATCAAGCTCATATTTGGGATTTGGGCTCAGTATGCCCACCGGAACAAACCCCTGAATGCCCGCCAAAAAGTCATTTTTGTTACACTCTAATGTGGAACTTAAAAAAATAGCAATCTCGTGATTCATGCTTCTGTTACTCATCATTTAGAAAAAAAATTCCAGTGTAAAAACTGCTTAAAATTCAATAAATTCCCAGAATACCCAACAACGCGCGAGAAATTTCGAAGAGAGGTACTTCGTCGTGTGTGCTACTTTCCAAACGGTGTCGACCTTGTCTTGGGCGCGAAGAATTTACAATTCCAGGCCAATACAACCAGTTCTGTGGTCAAAAAATGAGAAGAAGAAGGGGTGGTACAGCAATTGATATCGACACACACGAAACAACACAGATGAGATAACGCATCAACAGCCCAAGTCTGCAGCAGTTCTACAGCGTTCCCAGCACTGACTGGTTCCATTTGTTGATTAGTATTCAAAAGACCGCAGGACGGTAAGGATGGACAAGTCGGCGCTGCTTGGAAGTGTCTCGGTGGTGCTGGTGCTGCTGTTGGTGCAGAGCTGTTGCACCGTTCGGGCTCAGGTAGACGGTGACAACTATCGGTTACCGAACAACAGCTATCCGTTGCGTTACGACCTTGAGTTGACCACGTACGTGCACGAGGATGGCAGCGAACGCCAGTTTCGATTCGACGGAAAGGTCAAGATCGAGCTAATTGTGGAGGATGATCGCAACAGCAGTATTACCGTGCACTACCGCCAGACGACCATAACGCACGTCAAGTTGTGGTCCCTATTCGCAAACGGTACCGAAAATGTCCTGCTGGATGACGACTCGAGCTTCACGTTGGACGGTCGCAGAGAATTCCTGACCGTTACGCCTACGTCACTGCAAGTTGGAACGCTCTTCTTGGAGATTGAATACTACGGCGAACTACGCAAGGACAACGCCGGATTCTACCGATCATCGTACGTGGATGACACGGGCAGGACGCGATGGCTAGCCACGACACAGTTTTCCTCCACAGACGCTCGCCACGCTTTTCCATGTTACGATGAACCCGGAATACGGGCTCCCATCGGACTGACTGTCATTCACGGCGAGCAATACATGGTTCTGTCGAACAATCTTCCCAAGGACTCAACGAAAGGGTAAGTTGCATTTTCTCAACAACTTCGTGTTAGAACATAATCAAATAATAGCTAATCGATCATTTTACCAGTTCGTACAACTTCACCTGTCAATAAAAATCATCCACTACCAATAATAACACCCTAATCTCGCTTATCTCCCACCGCACAATACCAAACCAATCGCGACTAAATGGGACCAAATTAGCAAACAAACAACGAATAATTGCACTCACCGGCTTATCTGCTTTCTCCCACACACAACAGCCCGCTGGAAGGGTATCAGAGAACCGTTTTCGAAGATACGCCCGTTATGCAGCCGTACCTGCTGGGAATCATCGTGAGTGACTTCCAGGGCATTCCGTCCGCGATGGATCCTCGCCAGAGCGTCTACGCGCGGTACAACGCGATCCGGAACGGCGAGGCAAACTTCATTCTCGAAGCGGGCACCAAAATTCTCAACATTCTGGAGCAGTATCTGCAGACGCCGTTTGCGCTGCCCAAGATCTATCAGGTGGCAGTGCCGGACTTTGCCGCCGGAGCGATGGAAAACTACGGATTGGTTTGTATTCTAACCTTAAAAACTTGGCACGACATCATTTCATAAAAAAATAACCTCCAACAGGTAACGTACAAGGAGGAGAAATTCTTCTACGACAGTCAGTCCAGCCCGATGAAGCAGCAGCACGAGATAGCTACCGTAGTGGGGCATGAGTTTGGACACCAGTACTTCGGCAATATGGTTTCGCCAGCATGGTGGAGCTACCTTTGGATGAAGGAAGGGTTCGCTAGATTTTTCGAATATTTCGCAGCTGACATCGCGTACCCCGAGCTGAAGATACGGGAGACCTATACCGTTCAAAAACTGCAAAACGCCTTCGACCTGGATTCGCTCGGATCGTCCCGGCCAATGACCTACTACGTCAACACGCAGACCGAAATAGCAAACGTTTTCGATAACATTGCTTACGACAAAGGTAAAAATATGCGTAAAATGGCAAAAGCTTTTTTTTTCAACATTGTTGTTTTCACAGGTGGATCCATAATGCGAATGTTCCAGCACGCTTTTGGGCCGGATACTTTCCGGCAGGCGTTGATCAACTACCTCCGAGATAACGCATTCAAAGGTGCGAATCCGGAAAATTTTGCATGGGCCATTCAACAAGCAATCGATGCTTCTCCAACGACGGCGCTCCCCCAAGGGGTCACTGCGTTCACTGTCCTCAAATCCTGGACCGAACAAAGCGGTTATCCAGTTCTGCACGTATCAAGGGGAAACAATCTGCAAGTCACACTAAGTCAAGAACGATATCTGCTCAAGACTGTTGATGTGACCGGCTCGACCTGGATTGTGCCGTACAACTTTGCTACGAGCAGAAATCCAAACTTTGACACTACCACAGATACACGATGGCTGCTTACAAACTCGACGGTATTGCCCCCGGAGGGATGGTCATCTGCCGATTGGATTATCATCAATAAACAGCAAACTGGCTATTACCGCGTGAACTATGACGAACGCTTGTGGAACTTGATAATTATGCAGCTTCAAAGGAATTCTACGATTATCAACAACATCAACAGAGCTCAGCTGATTGACGACTCGCTGAACCTCGCTCGATCGGGACGCTTGGGATACGACATTCCGCTCCGGTTGATCGCATCTTGTCTTGTCTCCGAGCGTAACTACGTACCATGGGCAGCCGCCAACCAAAATTTGGCAGTACTGGTACGACTTTTCTCGGGATCTGCTCAGTTAGACTTGCTGAAGAAGTACTTATTAGGAGCAATCACACCCGCCTTCACCGACCTAGGTTTGATCACACAACCCAGTGACGACCTTTTCACGCGACAGGCTAGAGAAATTGTTGCAAAGTGGGCCTGTATGATGGGTTCCCAAGAATGCTTGTATAGAGCAGCCAACATCGTTCAACAATCCGTCGAACAGGATCAAACCCAAGTTGACCCCGATCTCCGCAGTGCAATCTACTGTTATGGATTGAAGGAAGCGTCCAAGGATGTATTCCTTGCTGTCTGGACCAAGATGCAAACCTCAAAGGACCAATCACTCCGATCGGATCTTATTTACGCCCTAGGATGTGCAGAAAGCAATGAGCTAAAGCAACTGTTCCTCAATACTTCAATCGCTGACGAGGCAAACGGACTCAACTATTTTGGACAAGAACGGGAACGCATCTTCTCGGCCATTTACTCCAATGGAAGAAATGGAATGCAGATCGCGTTGAACTTTTTCATGGAAAACTTCAGAAAGATAAATGAACTGTACAACAAGGGCAACTTTGGTGGACGTGCCATAGGAAGTGCCATAACTGGTATGGCAAAATACATCGTCGATATCGAACTAAACGGTCACTTCCAGCAGCTGATAGAAACTTTAAAGCAGGAAGGTTTGCTCCGTGACACCGATATCCTGAGAGCGCTGGAACAATCGAGCGAAAATCTGCAATGGGTGCGTACCAAGGGTAAGGTCATCGAGAATTGGCTGCAAGCCTTATATCCAGCTCCCACTGAAGAACCTGAAACGACCACGACAACCGCCGCTCCAACAACCACCACAACTGTGCCCACAACAACAACCACGTCATCAACAACAACAACAACAGTTCCACCAACAACAACATCAACAACACCGCCAACGACAACAACGACTACAGCGGAACAAACTACCACGACATCGTCCACGGATGCTGAATCTACTACCACAAATTTCGTGGATAGCACAACGGCAGATGCATTCGTTGGAACTACAACCGAGCAGCCAGGAGGGGCAAGTGCAGCTTTAATATCAGGATGGTTGCTAACTTTAACAATTGTAGTAGCTTTAAATTGATGTTATTATGTTAAGTTCAGTTCTGCTGAAATAAAGAAGAGTTACTTCCAACAACAAATTTTACGAACAAATCTCACAGCCCACATGATCACATTTGAATGCTGAACATAAATTTCAGACATCTGCCAGCGATATAAGCGTTCATTATTCTAGTCGGCAATGATAATGTGACAATATAAACTTCGACAGGTCTGTCAAAATTGCGATTTTTAAAACTACACGTTTTCAGTGATAAGATAAGCACAAATGGCCATTCAATTGACTGTCGCATGTCGACGTACTTGGATTGATTCTTTCGCAAGACTCTATGACTTGGAGTGTGATGGCATTGTTGCTATCACAGAAAAAAAATGATGGTAATATTCATCAGGAAATGGTGACAGATTTTGTGGCAAAATAAATGATTAATTTTACCCCAGAAAATGATGAATTCTCATCAGTTTTTGATGAATATTCATCAGGTTCACATTTTTACACATTGTTTATGTAATATTACTCAAAAAAGAGGTAATATTCAACCTACCAAATTTTCAACATTCCAAAATTCAACTTTTTTTTCTGTGTACTCAATTGTTTTATATAGATCGTCAGTATAAAAAGAAACTTGCAGTGTATTATAATTAGTACTTAACTAATACTAAATAACTCTATGTGAAAACACATGATCGTCTACTTAATTAAACCTAAAAAGGGTATGAACTTTCAGTTGGAATGTTAAAGTATTGTTGCTAATCTCCAGATCTTATAAAAAGGGATAACTTCCACTCAAGTTGCCACTTCTAAATTCCAGTAATTTCGCCAATTAACACAGCACTGCTATCAACAGTGCATTGAGTGCAATAAAACAATCTCTTGAATGGTTAAAACCGCAACAAGTCCAATACAGCATCAATTGCCCGCTGCTGTTTAAGAGAGCACTATTTGTCTGATAAGATAAGATAATATAATTAACTTGGTATTCTGAAGATTCCCTGTTTAAATGATCAGCATAACTTCGGCACTTTGATAGTGAAAAGAGTTAGTAGGGCCGTGATATTCAACCTAACAAGATGTGGAAGTACCTGCTCCTGGTAGCAGGACTCGCTTCGACCGTCTGGTCCGGAGTTCCCCTATTGGATCGTCGTGCTCCGACCGTGACCACCAAACAAGAGACGGAGCCGGAGACCGGATATCGACTGCCGAACACCACAGTTCCTCTGAAGTACAACATCGAACTCACAACCCACGTCCACGACCACGGCAGTGCGGAACAGTTTGATTTTGAGGGAAAAGTTATCATTTCGTTGCGTGTTGAAGAGGACAACGTGAGAAATATAACTCTTCACTATCGCGAAATCACGGTGACTCATGTGAAACTCAGCGAAAGCGGAAGTCTCGTGCTGATAGATGATGACTCTAGCTTTTCCACCGATTCCACTTATGAATTTCTGGTTATTGAACCAACAAGTGCTCTGAAAGTTGGTGTTTATACGTTGGAAATTCAATATAACGGCGTGCTGCGTACCGACAATGGTGGATTTTATCGATCATCATACACGGATGCGTCCGGACGGACCAGATGGATCGCCACGACACAGTTCGAGTCAACAGATGCGCGACATGCATTCCCGTGCTTCGATGAACCCGGAATTCGTGCTCCGATTGGATTGAAAATTACCCACGGAAGCACCTATCACGCCATCTCAAATATGCCCATCAAATCTCAAGTAGATAGGTATGTCGTTCGCTGAAATGCAAAAAAAAAGTTTTTCTATATGAGTTATTCTTTCAGTACTTTGCCAAATTATAAAATTACTGAATTCGAGGACACACTATCCATGCAGACATATCTGCTGGCATTTGTCGTTTCCGATTTTGATTCAATCTCGGACCAGGAAAACAACCAATCCGTGTTTGCCGCTCCAAGTGCCATCGCCAATGGTGATCTTCAGTTTGCCCTGGAGGCAGGTGTAAAGGTTATCGGCGCATTAGAGGACTATCTGCAGGTCAATTATAGCTTCCCGAAACTCGACCAGATTGGAATTCCCGATTTCGCAGCAGGAGCGATGGAAAACTGGGGTCTGGTGACTTATCGTGAGGAAATTTTGCTCTATAATGCGACCAATTCACCGAAAAGCCAGCTGAAACGAACCGCTTCCATCATCGCACACGAGTACGGTCATCAGTTTTTTGGAAATCTAGTATCACCCGCATGGTGGAGCTACCTGTGGCTAAACGAAGGATTCGCTACTCTGATGGAGTACTTGGCATCGGACAAAGCTTACCCGGAGTTGCGGATCCAAGAAATGTTCAACATTGAAGCGGTTCAAACTGCGTTCCAGTCGGATGCCCTGGAGTCGACACGTCCCATGAACAGTTATGTCGAAACGCCCGCTGAAATCTCGCAACTGTTTGATGATATCGCGTACCAAAAGTGTAAGTACCAAACATTGTTTACCAATCACTGTAAAGTGTGTCATACGTTATCTTTCATCCAATAGCCGGATCTGTATTGCGCCAACTGCAACATGCGGTCGGTGATCGAACATTCAGAAATGGACTAAAGTACTACCTTGAGGCAAAACAATTCCAAGCGGCAATTCCAGCAGATCTAGCCGCAGGTCTACAGAAAGCGGTCGACGAGGTTGACGATGCGTTGCCGGGGGATGTAAAGGTGATCGATATCATCAACTCATGGGCTGATCAAGAGGGATATCCGGTTGTACATGTCAGTCGGAATGAAGCAGGAGTTGTAAAGCTACACCAGGAACGCTATCTTTTAAAGGCTTCTGATGAAGATACGAAAGCCACATGGTACATTCCATACAACTTGGCTACTTACCAAGCTCCAAGTTTTACCTCGACCCGCGCGTTGGATTGGCTCACCAAAGAAACGGCAGAGATTCGCCCGACACCTTCCCTCAACTGGGACAATAACGACTGGGTAATCCTGAATATACAACAGACAGGATATTACCGAGTCAGTTACGACGACAGTCTTTGGGAACTCCTCATTCAGGAGCTTAACAATGGAGAATACAGCACCATCCATCATCTTAATCGCGCCCAATTGATTGATGACTCGCTTAACCTCGCGCGTTCCAGTCACATCAAGTACGACGTAGCCTTTCGATTGATTCAATATCTCACCAAAGAAAGGGAATACATCCCATGGGCTTCAACCAACAATGGGTTGGCATTCCTTAACCGAATGCTAGCGGGATCATCCAAGTATGACTTGTTCAAAAAGTTCGTTTGGGTGTTGGTTGAACCCGCGTTCCACCATTTTACTGTGACCGACAAACCTTCTGAATCGCACTTTGAAAAGCTCACACGTAACGTGGTAATCAACTGGGCCTGCGCAGTTGATGCGGAAGAATGCCTCACTCAAACCAGCTCTCAATTGGCGGAAGTTATCTCCAACAAAACGGATGACATCAATCCGAATCTTAAGAGTGTGGTATACTGCAACGGGTTGCGCAACGCCGAACGCAACTCATTCCTATTCATTTGGGATCGTATGCAGCGATCGCAGGATCCGGCCGAACGTACGCTGATAACAAATGCCCTCGGTTGCTCGCAGGACGCTGAACTGCTGAACCTCTTCCTGGAGACTTCCCTCGATGCCTCCGGCGAAACCAACTACCGTGGCCAGGAGAGGTCTCGTGTGTTTAGTTCCGTATATTCTGGCGGAAAGGTCGGTCTGGAGACGGCCATGCGGTTCCTCGACAAAAATGCAGCCGCAATCGATAAGATGTACAACGGTGGAAGCTTCGGTGGTCGCGCCATCGGTTCGGCCGTCACCGGCATGGCACGCCGTATCGTCAACAAAGAACAAGCTGATGAGGTAAGAACGTGGATCTCCGTACAATCTTACATTGTTAGCTAACGTGTGTTTTTTTTTTATTCCAGTTTGAAGTACTGATTACAAAGCTGGCCGCGGGAAATTATCTCAACAGTGGTGAAGTTTCAACCGCCAAAGAGCTCATACAGGAGAATATCTTGTGGACTACCAAAAATTATGACGTCATCGAAAATTGGCTCGAGACGAATATGAAATCTGGCGCAAACAAACTCAGTATTTTTGTTGTAACACTTGTTGCTTCATTGCTTGTCTCTTTCTTCCGCTAGTATGTAAAAAAGTTAGAAAAATAAATTTAATTTTAGACCAAGGTATCGATATTTTTGAGTACTTTCTCGTTGGTGCAATCGGAAAGAACTGACTAGAGACATACAATAATCCAAAGCTCTAAAAGACGGTGGGCTATAATATTGATTATAGTATCAAATCTTATCTATGATTTAGAGCCCCGTCTTCTTATCGTCCCTCTCAAGCCGTATTAAATAAGCCACAAAACACCTTTGCTGAACCAGTTCTCGCGCGAATCAGGGATGATCAGGATGATCGCCCCAAAATCGATTTTACTGTGTGTATTGGCTGTGGCCGGCGCCGCACTGGCGGCTGACCGTCCCTTGTCCAAAAGTGCTGACGTGGATCCGCCGTTGCTGATTGCGCCGGAAATTGAAGCATTCGGAGACGACACGGTTGTTCCGTTCCAAGAAATCGATGAAGCATATCGACTGCCAACAACTATTACTCCAACCCGGTACGATGTGCTTCTGCGAACTGAGGTCCACACTGGAGATCGAGCATTCGAAGGAACCGTAGATATCTATTTCACCGTGCTGGAGGCGACCAACGAAATTGTGATCCACCAGCGTGACTTGGCGATTCAATCGTATGTTTTGTACTCGGTTGGTGCGACCGATGTTGAACTGGCCGCTCCGGAAATGGCATACAACGCCCTATACAACAAAGTGACCTTCACCAGTGGAACACTACTGACGGCAGGTGAAAACTACAAGCTGGTTATTAGATTCAACGGAAAATTGGCCAACGACGAGGATGGTTTCTACATTTCCTCCTACGTTGATGACAACGGTGTGACGAAATACCTGGCTACCACGCAGTTCGAATCTACCAGTGCCCGTGAAGCTTTCCCGTGTTTCGATGAACCTAATCTTAAAGCACGATTTACTATTAAGATATTGCACCATGGATCTTATTCGGCCCGATCGAATATGGCTGTTGCAAAGGAAGAGGATATTGGAAATGGTTACAAAATTACCACGTTCGGAATAACTCCACTGATGTCAACGTATCTGCTGGCCTTCGTAGTGTCCGACTTTGAAAGCATTGGAACCGATACGCAAAGAGTCTACGTCCGTTCGAATGCTCTCGACGAAGCAACGTTTGCACAAGAAGCTGGCGAAAAGATTCTTGCTGCCCTCGACGCCCATCTTAAGATGAAGTACAGCGAGCAGATGCCGGAAATGAAGCAGTTTGCGATTCCAGACTTTGCAGCCGGAGCCATGGAAAACTGGGGATTGGTTACGTACAGGTAATTACGGGGCAATAATGATTTTACGACGCTTTATCTGTGTCAAGGAATACAATAGATCATAAACGTATTGGCCGACTTATCTTCACAGGGAACAGTATCTATTGTTTAATCCTGCCCTGAGCACTTATCGCACTAAAACCAATATTGCCACAATCATTGCGCACGAGTACGCCCATCAATGGTTCGGCAATCTTGTCAGCCCCGAATGGTGGGAATACATCTGGCTGAACGAAGGATTTGCTACGCTGTACGAGTACCTTGCAACGCATGAGGCCTACCCCAACATGGAGTATTGGGAACTGTTCAACCTGCAGGTCATCCAAGCCGCCATGGTCCCGGATGGTTTGGAAAGCACCCGCCCAATGACCTGGAACGCCGATTCCCCACAGAGCATCTCTCGTTTGTTTGATCGTGTCGCTTATCCTAAATGTATGCATAGCTTAAATCCTTAATTACAATCTTTACTACATGGTTTGATTGTTTACAGCCGGTAGCGTGTTGAACATGATGCGTAACATTGTTGGCGACGAAAACTGGGCAACTGGTCTGAGACTTTATCTGCAGGCCCGCCAATACAAAGGAGCCAACGTTGAACATTTGCACGAAGGACTGCAGGCTGCTATTGAAGGTAAGTCGTTGTACATCTCATTGTATGCAAATTGATTGAAGGTTTGATTTTATGACCAGGCAAAAATATCCTCCCTGATGGAATGACCATCAAGCAAGTTATGGACAGCTGGACGACGGAGAAGGGATATCCAGTGCTGAATGTTCGTCGTTCTTACGACACCGGAGACGTGATTATCTCTCAGGAACGTTTCATCTCCGATCGGAAGGTACCAAACACCAACGTGTGGATGCTTCCGTACAACTACGTGAACCAGTCTGTAGCAGATTTCCATGACACGAACACCTACAGCTGGTTGACGACTAAGGCCGCCAGAATCAGCACCGATGTTCCGGACCATCTGTGGATCATTTTCAACATCCAGCAGGTCGGTTTCTATCGTGTCAATTATGACGAACGCAATTGGGAACTCATCACCAACTCTTTGATCACGAACTGGGCAAGCGTAAACCGACTGAACCGCGCTCAGCTCATCGACGACGCTTTCTGGCTGGCCCGCTCTGAAAGGCTAGACTTTGAAATTTTCATGAAGCTGCTGACTTATCTGAAGGATGAGAGGGAATACGCTCCGTGGACGGCCGCAAGCAATGCGTTGTCTTACTTCAACGGAAAATTGCGAGGAACAAACGAATATCATGACTTCCTGGTTATGGTACACCGTTTAATCAAATACGTTTATTCTACGCTTTCCGTGGCTACCGTGTCAGAAACCGAGTCCATGCTGCACAAATACCTGAAGCAAACAATCACCAACTGGGCTTGCATCGTTGGAGATTTGGAATGTTTGAGGCTCACCAAAGAAGCTCTCGAAAACGAAGCCCTCAACGGTGTCATGGTTCATCCAGACGTGTCCAGTGTTGTGTACTGCCACGGTCTGCGTGACGCGGACGAAAACGTTTTCGTGTATCTCTACAACCGCATCTACAAAACGCAAAACTGGGCCTTCCGTATGCAGATCATCGATGCGTTGGGATGCTCGCGAAACCAGAAGTTCCTGGTTGATTTCCTGCACACGGCGCTCGGAAGTGGTTCCGAGATCAACTACAAGTCCAGCGAGCGCACCCGGATCATCCAGTCTGTTTACTCTGGAAGTCGCGTCGGCGTTGATGCGTTGATCGAGTTCCTTTCAAACACCAACAATGTTAATGATTTCGCTCTTCGTCTGGGCATCAACACGCTCAACAGTGCCATCGCCAACATTGCCTCTCGCACCAACAATGCAGAAGAGCTGGAAAAGGTTTGTGTGCTCATCGGATATCAATGGGAATCATTACTAATTAAACTCTTTGTTTCAACAGCTCGACAACCTGCTCACCAGCTTGGGATCGCACATTACTCCGGCTACTGCCAGTGCTGCCCGTGCCACCGTTCAGGCCAACCTCGACTGGCAGCAGAGCCACGAAGGCTTGCTTACGAAGACCTTCATCGCGGACTATGTCAATACCGTAGAGCCGGAAACGACGACCCAGGGAACCGAAACTACTACCCTACCCTCACCAGTCACGACCACAACTGCGGCACCCGCCCCAGGAGAAACGACCACAACGCCATCGGGTGGTTCCACCACAACCCTTGCTCCCACCACGACCACCGAAGATCCGGACGGTGCAGCGACCATTGCGGTTTCTCTTACGCTGCTTATCAGTGCCGTAATCGTAACCCTAATCAATTAAGATATTGTTCTATCCCCAAGTGATCAATCAGTAAATTGTAAAGTCGAAAACTGAGCTACGTAATCGTTTGATTTTTATTTTTTGAACTTTGAATCGATGACTATCCTCAAATTGGTACGTTTTTAGCGATAAGATAAAGCTAATCGGCAACAAATCACAGTTTTATCCAGAGCCATATAAACGTCTTGTTTGGTGGATTTTGATTTATTCCTAAATTGTGTTGAAACGGTCAAGTATGGTGCAAAGAACAATAATCATATTGGCAAGCATTGCCATATTCGCTGTCAGTGCCCAGCGTTTTAAAATCGATCGGCATAACTTGCCCAAATCAAACCTCGTGACAAGAAGTGAAGTTAGCGGAAGAAATTTCGATTCTTTGCGATTGCCAAATAGTTCAGTGCCAACGCATTACAATTTGTTCCTAGATACAAACATTCATCGTGGCGATTCTGAATACAGTGGAAATGTACAAATTTCGATAAAGATTTTGGAAAATACCAAACTAATAGTGTTGCACAGTGTGGGAAATTCAATTCCGCAAGTGGAATTATACGATTCAAATCAACTTAAAATACCGCTGGTGAACTTTGAGCTGGATGTCGAGAGGGAATTTCTTGTTGTAAACACGCTTAGCACTCTCCTATCTGGCAGCAATTACCGCCTAGCGATTTCCTTTGCCGGTGCATTGCGCACTGATAACACTGGATTTCACCGGTTGGCTTACCAAGCCGAAGATGGTTCCACCACAAATATTGCCGCGACTCAGTTTGAACCGAGCTCGGCAAGGAAAGCTTTTCCGTGCTTTGACGAACCAGCTATACGAGCCACGTTTGACATCCGCATAACTTGTGGATTAAACTATAAGGTCACTTCCAATATGCCAGCCGCTGGAGTAACAATTCAGTAAGTAACTTGTAGTCAGATCAGATCAGGACTTTTCAAGTAACCAAAATTGTTTCTACACAGGCAAAACGAGAAAAAACTCACCCAATTTAAGCGAACTCCTAGAATGCCCACATATCTGGTGGCCTTCACTGTAACTGATTTCATCAGCCAACGAATGGTTTTGAAAGAGCCAACCACACTCACCATGGAAGTCCTGGCTCGATCAGCAGTTAGAAATCAGCTTGATCTTGGTCTGCGAAAGGGTGCTGAAGCCATCCGCGCTCTGGAAAAACACTTTGATCAGAATTACACCCTGCCAAAGTTGGACCAAATTGCACTGATGCAGAAACCGGGAGGAGCCATGGAAAATTGGGGTCTGGTGACGTACGACGATCGATACCTGCTGGTCAACGAGGAGACAGCTTCCAACTACCAGAAAGAGGAAGTCATCATAACGATTGTGCACGAATTTGTGCACCAATTTTTCGGCAACCTCGTCACACCGAAATGGTGGACAGATCTGTTCCTGAATGAAGGCTTTGCGACCTTTTATGAATACTACGTTGGTGCTGAGGTCGAGCCTAGCATTCGATTCAAAGAGCTGTTTGCCGTGGAAGCTTTGCAGTTGGCCCTCAGTGTTGACAGTAAAAATACAAGCAGACCTCTTTCATTTTACACGGAAACCGATTTAGATTCACTTTTTGATGTAATCACGTACATAAAAGGAGGCAGTGTGCTCCGGATGATGAATCACGCTTTGGGGGAACGCACTTTTCAAAAGGGCATTCGCAGATATCTGGCTTCAAAGTAATACCATAAGATTCGTTTGCAAATATCTTGTTTCCTCAAAACAAGTTTCTTTATTTCAGCAAGGATAGTGCCGTAGATCCGAACGATCTTTTCGATAGTCTGGAATCAGCGGCCAAGGAGGACGCAATGCTTCCGCTCAGTACCTCGGTTGGAGCTATCATGAGCAACTGGATCTACGAAGACGGGTATCCTCTGGTCACTGTAGAGTTGGTTCCAGACAGCAACGAGGTAGTATTTCGTCAGGATCACTTTTCCGAGCGAGAGCTTTCAAGCCACCGAACCTGGTGGATTCCGATCAGCTACCGACTGAGCACTCAAACCGCGAGGGATGAAACGGAAACAAAGTTCTGGATGCCTCAAGGTGCATCCCAGGTGTCGGTTCGGATAGACGTTCCGGAGGATGCGTACTTGTTGGTGAATCCGCATCAAACCGGCTACTACAGGGTCAATTATGACAATGAACTATGGCGAAGAATTATTCAACAGTTGAATGCGGACCATGAAGCAATTCCTGCCGTTTCCAGGGCACAGCTGCTGGATGATGCCCTGAAACTTGCAAAAGCTAGACGCATTTGGCCAGAAACGGCCTTTGAAGTCTACAAGTATTTGGCCAATGAAGTTGACTACGTACCATGGTATGCAGCATTCGCATCGGATAATTTGCAGTACATCAACGATGGATTGGTTGTAGAACCTACGGCTTACAGAGCTTTCCAGGTACTTTACTAAATTTTAAAAAAAAATCAACAATCATTTTCTCTTTCAAAATTTAGTTCTTCGTCGAGAAGATAACACACAAATTGTTTGTCGAGATGGGTTTCAATGAGCTAGTGAACGAACCTCACGAGCATCAACGTCTGCGGGCAATGGTCATTGAGTGGAGCTGTCGCATGGGATCGATAATATGCCGGTTCGGGGCAAACCAGCTAATGCAAGCGAATATGGACGGAGTTCAAACTCTACCACCCTACATCAAGCACAGTGTCTATTGTGGAGGCATGATGGAAGCGACTCAAGAACAGTTCCAAGCACTTTTCCAAATATACCAACAGTCTAGCGATCCAGCTGAGCGTGCCATGTACATCTCTGCCCTTGGATGCAACGAAAATTATGAATTTTTATCTGCTTACATGACAGTTACGCTGGGAACTGGACAGGAGGTTCGACTTCTACCGAATGAGTGGCTATTGATTCTCCAATCCGTATACTCGAGAACCAACAAAGGTTTAGACGCGTTCAGGGCGTGGATGCAAACTCACTTGATGGATATTGTTAGAGTGTAAGTATGATGGAGACACAAGAAACAGTAGCAGCTTTTAATGAAATATAACTATTTCAGACTATCGCCGAGACAAGAGTTTAATGATATTATCGCAGATTATTCAGCCAGAAACGGATATTTTGACAATTTTAAACCGGTAATAACTCAAGCTAACAGCAAACAGCAAAGTCATGTTCTAATAACGATTGTGTATTTTTACAGCTCGTAGATCTGTTGAAAGACTTTGCAGATAATTGAGACATCATTTCGCTAGCAGATAACTGTTTTTTTTTTTTTGACATGGTGCAGTACATATCAATGAATAATAAAGATAATATTTAGTTTTAGTATAATAGAGAAGGTATTATATTCTGAAGAAGGGGATCGAAGTAAACTGTGCGCGCGACTGGACGCGTTTTTTTTTTCCTCTGTCACTTTTTGGTCCCTAGATTTCGTTTAAAAAGAGTAAAATTTGTATCATTTGGAGACTTTGCTGTCCTTTTCGGCGAAGTGTTAACTGTGGGAGCAGTGGCAATTACGAAGTGGCCATCGAGGAAACGTTCCTGTTGTTCCAGCCCCGTGTACCAGAAATGACCTTACTGAACCAGCGACATTCAAGTACTGCTGGATGTCTTCCTAATTGCGTGTGCTGAGTGATAGCCATCGTCCGGAAACTTCAAAGGTCAAGCTGGTTGCTGTCGTTCGTGTCGTGCAAGAATTCAGCTATCTGATCGCAAGTTCCATCAAGTTTGAGACGAGAATTTGGAATTTGGTGAGACCTTCCCTATATGAATAACAACATATTCTTTCATCTACTCTAACATTCATACATTTCACCAAAGTCAACCTACGCCAACCTTATTATATACGTGATAGGGTGTTCCCTTAGTCGTTCGCTGTGAGTTGTGGATTGCCTGCTTCTCTAATGAAGGTTCGACTGAGGGGGCATGCTTATTAATTTCTCGTCGCTCCATACCCTCAGTGACGTGATGGGGACAAGGGCGTCTATGCAAAGTGTCCCTACACCCGCTACAAATTTCCGGTGCTTGGGGAGGGATGAGGGAAACCATTTTGTTCTATGCGCCGGTATTTGTAGCATTGAAATTCGTGCAAAAAACTTATGTACGTGGGTGTACAGATTACGGAGTAAAAGATGATCGAATTGTTCACCTAGCGCTCACATGTGTTTCGGGACCAAGTTGCCTGCGGGTATGGGGATCATACATACATACATACATACAATAGAGAAGGTATTATAATCTGAAATTTCAAATCAACTTATACTTAAACAAGTCTTCGTCAATACAAGTCATTGTCTATCTTCCCACCTCATCGATCTACTTTACGACCTTTCAGGCAATTGAGACAGTGATTAGTGCAGAAAAGATAACTATTTCGAACCTCAAACAGCTTCTGAAGCGAGATAAGATATTTTTCAGGGGCAATAAACCAAATCCTATAAATGGCTGTACTTATTCTCTTGACGCTCACACTTCGAACAAATCTTAACCTTGTGAGAGCTCAAAATGTGGAAAATCTTTGCGCTGCTGGCGCTTTCTGTGAATATTTGTGTCTCATCACCGGTAGTGCGGACCCAGCGTGAATTTTCCACGTACAGATTGCCGAACACTACGGTTCCAACGCACTACAATTTATACCTGGACACTGACGTTCACCTGGGAGTGTTTGAATATACCGGAAATGTGAAGATCAGCATAAGAGTGTTAGAAGATATCAAACAGATTGTGTTGCACAGTGTGCGCAATGAGATTCAAAGGATCCAACTGTTCACCAATCAGTTGCCAGTTCCTGTCCAGGGATTCGAGTTTGACGTGGATAAAGAGTTTTTAATAGTCAACACGAACGTATGGCTTCACGCTGGTGAAAGTTATGTCCTGGACATTGATTTTACCAACAGTCTGGAACGCAACGACCAGGCTGGATTCTATCTATCGTCATACGTGAATGATGCTGGTGAAACGAAGTAGTTTATAGTATTTGCTTGAAAAGACAAGACGATCTAACAAATTTCTATTTTGTTAGATTTCTTGGAGTAACACAATTCGAATCGTGTGATGCGAGATCATCTTTCCCGTGCTACGACGAACCGGGCCTAAAAACTACTTATGACGTGAGGATTGCATGTGGCTTGGAGTACACAGCAAAGTCTAATGCTCCAGCTGCTGGAATTCAAATTCTGTAAGTTATCTAACTAATAAGCCAGAGACAATTCCGTATGAACTTTTCTCCTTTCAACAGATCGAACGGAAAGAAACTGACCACATTCCAGAGATCTCCTCGGATGCAAACATACTTGGTGGCATTCTTGGTTTCGGATTTCGCAAATGAACGTGAGGTTAGCAAAGAGCCACACCAAGTTGCAGTTTCGACCCTGGCTCGTCCAACTGCACGCCATGCGTTGACGTACTCCGTCGATGCCTCGGTAAAATTTCTACGCGAAATGGAGAAATACTTTGATCAAAGCTATGCCATGACGAAGATTGATAATGTTGCAGTTGCGAATAATGATTTCGCGGCAGGAGCTATGGAGAACTGGGGTTTGGTGACTTACCGGGAGTCCACCATTTTGTTCGATCCAGAGATTCACGGCGAAGCAACCCAACTGAGTGTGGTTGGTATCGTCGGTCACGAGTACACGCATCAGTTCTTTGGAAACTTGTTGGCTCCAAAGTGGTGGTCATACCTTTGGTTGAACGAAGGATTTGCACGCTTTTACCAGTATTATGTATCTGAGTTTGTAGGTTTATCAGTAGAAGGTCATTCAAGTCACCAATAACTTGAACATTATTTTTCCAGAGTCATCCAGAGCTCAACATGCGCGAACGGTTTGCAGGTGTTCGAACGACAGCCTTGAACACTGATGCCAGTGCAACTGTTCGCCCAATGACACACTACGTCGAAACAACGGCAGAAATCAGCAGATTATTTGATAATATCGCCTATGCCAAATGTAGGTTAAATGTCAGTTTCAAAGGTACATTGATTAATATTACAAATTTTGATCCATTAGCTGCTAGCGTTCTGCGTATGTTCAACTATGCCTTGACCGAGAAGACCTTCCAGAAGGGAATACGATACTACGTCCAGCAGAAGTAAGTCACTCTGCGTTGATATCAAAAAACAATTTCTAAACCATTTCTTCACAGCAAGGACAACGGCGTTGTGGAGGAACAGGATCTTTTCAACAGCTTGCAGCAGGCGGCAGCCGAAGACGTGCGTCTTCCACTCAGCCTCACCATGAACGAAGTGTTCAGCTCGTGGTCCAACCAAGCTGGAGCTCCAGCCGTGACGGTAACCCGAGTCGGAACTACCAACGAGTACCTCTTCTCCCAGGAGCGATTCTTCAACACCCCACAGGACAATCCGTCAACCCAATCATGGTGGATTCCCATTTCGTTCACCTCGTCGAGCAACGCCGAATACGAAACACGAGTTGCCTTCTGGATGCCTCCGGGCGTGTCCGAAGTGAGCTATAGAATCGATGGCGATCAGGTGCTCATCAATCCGCAGGCTACCGGTTACTACCGAGTAAATTACGATCCGGAAATGTGGGCAAGCATCATTCGTGATTTGCACGAAAATCCAAACACTATTCACAAACTGTCGCGATCGCAACTTATCGATGACTCAATGCAACTGGCTCACGCTGGGAAGTTGGACTACGACACTGCCTTCAAGGTGATGGATTATCTTCGTGAAGAGGTTGAGTATGTCCCATGGGAGACGGCAGCTTACAATTTGGACTACTTGCATAGAATGCTGCGTAGTGACAAAAAAGCTTCAGAAAGTCTTGAAAACTATGTCGCAGATCTGGCTAAGAAGCTACTATCCACATACGGATTAGAGCCTGTTAAGGGTGAATCCGCCAATGCTGAAGAAGCTCGTCTATTTGGTCTTAAATGGGCGTGCAAAAAAGATGAGCGTTGCAGGGCTAAGACAAACGAAAAAATCAACAGAATGAGAAAAAGATCTACGCTTGAAATAAACTCCAAATCGGAACAGCTGCTCATGTGCCATCAACTTCGTTATATCAATCAACTAGACATTGTCACGATGGTTGATAGTTTGAGAATGACACGAGATGATCGCTCTCGTGGCTATCTGATCGATGCTTTGAGCTGTGTTGAAGATAAATCTTCAATCAATTACGTGTTGAACTCGCTGAGATTGAAGGACTTTAAAGCCAACGAGAAGTTACAAGTCATTCAGAATATTTTCCAAAACTCTGTCGAAGGTTTCGATATTATTATGGAATTATTGAACACATCTACTAACATTGTCGAAGATCTGTAAGTTTACATATGTGTGCTCTATTAACAAATATTATATCTTGAATTTAATATCCATCAGAAATGTAAATCGTCGTGCCTTCCACGAAATTCTGGAGAATCTTGCCGAGTTCGCTACCGATACGGAATCTGCAGCGCAAGTGATGGCCATCGTCGAACGGGAAGCTCCAGTTATTTCAGCGGACGTACGAACCAAACTGAGCGAAAATCGAAGCTGGATCGAGAGAAATTCTGCTGCTGTGATTGAAGCACTTCATAAATATCTTTAAATGTGATACCGTTTTAATGTAAATTGTTACGAAAATAAACAACCAAATGTTGATGTCTGCAAATCTTGCACAAGCGATTCGTGTACAACTGATAATGTCACAATGAACTACCTTCGTCAGTGAACAAATCTTTAAAACAATAAATTTATTGTCAAATCAAAAATAACCACTGATAATTCCCCGCCCGGCCAGCCAAGCACTAGATAGCTTCTCAAGAATTGAATAACAGTCAAAGGTAAGATAAGTCTGTGTACGATAACCTACAAAACTGAACAACCGAGCGGGTTTTCCCTCACAATCAGTGTGATTCCGAACCAGGTGAAATGTACAAGCTTATTGCGCTACTCGCGCTCCTCGTCAACGTTTGCCTAGCGTTGCCACCGGCAGAACGCAATCGGAGGGAGTTGACTTCACTGAGGCTGCCCAACACGACCGTTCCGACGCACTATGATTTGTATCTGGACACGGATGTGCACCTTGGGGTGATGGAGTACTCCGGTAATGTGCGCATCAGTATTACGGTCCTGGAAGATACGAACCAGATTGTTCTGCACAGTTTGCGCAACGATATTCATCGATTAGAGTTGTCCAGCAACCAGCTTCCGGTTCCGGTTGAAGGTTTTGAGTTGGATGCGGAAAAGGAGTTCTTGGTAATAACAACCAGCAACGTGTTGGTGGCTGGGACGTACTACGTTTTGGATATTGACTTTAGTAACAGTTTGGATCGTGATGATAAAGCTGGGTTCTACGTTTCTTCGTACGAAACCGAGGAAGGAGAAACCAGGTACTTAAAGTAAAGTTCAAATCTACAATTTTGTACTAGTATACCGTACACTTTTGTAGATATCTCGGGGTAACCCAATTTGAGCCATGCGATGCCCGAACCGCGTTCCCGTGCTACGATGAACCGAGCATTAAAACGACTTACAACATCAAGATTGCCTGCGGACTGGATTACAACGCCAAAGCCAACTCTCCAGCACTCGGAGTTCGGATTCTGTGCGTAACTTCCTTCAATAAGTGAAAAATCATTAACATTCGTGTATTTTAATAGTCCTGGCGGCAAGAAACTGACCACCTTCCAAACCACCCCCCGGATGCAATCATACATAGTGGCCTTCCTCGTGTCGGATTTCATCACCGAGCGTCAGATCAGCAAAGAACCTCACCAGATTGCCGTCTCGACGCTGGCTCGTCCCACCGCGGCTCACCTGCTGTCGTACTCGGTCGATGCCTCGGTGAAATTCCTGCGCACGATGGAGGAATACTTTGGCCAGAGCTACGCCATGTCCAAGATGGACAACGTGGCCGTCAATGATGACCACTTTTGGGCCGGAGCCATGGAGAACTGGGGGCTGGTGACGTATCGGGAATCGGCTATTCTGTTCGATCCGGAAACGCAACCGGACAGTGACAAAGTGGGAATTGTGTCGATCATCGCTCACGAGTACGTGCACCAGTTCTTCGGAAATCTGCTGGCCCCCAAGTGGTGGTCCTTTGTTTGGCTCAACGAGGGATTTGCCAATTTGTATCAGTTTTATCTGGCCGACATCGTAGGTATTCGGAAGTTAGTGTTTGAATAGTTTTCAAAAATCTTGTTTTGATACAGAGTCATCCGGAAACCAACATGCGCGAACGATTCGGAGGAGTGCGTGAGACCGCGTTACGAAACGATGGAGATCCCACTATCCGAGCAATGACGCACTACGTTGAGGATAGAAATGAAGTTAAGAGACTATTTGATGGGATCGCTTATTCCAAATGTAAGCTTTTTTATACAAATCAGAAAAGTAGTTATTAAACATTCAATATTGCAGCTGCCAGTGTCCTGCACATGTTCAACTACGTCTTTACCGAAACGACGTTCCAGAAAGGACTTAGATATTACATTCAGCAAAAGTCAGTAACAGTATAATCTCAAGTTCGAACAATTACTAAGCTTTCTTTTTCAACACAGCAAAGACAACGGAGTAGTCGAAGACCAGGACCTATTCGACAGCCTACAGCAAGCAGTCGTCGAGGACGCTAGACTTCCGCTCAGCCTTACGATGCACGAGGTGTTCAGTTCGTGGTCCAACCAGCCCGGAGCTCCTCTTGTGACAGTGACCCGCGTGGGCACTACCAACGAGTACCTCTTCACCCAGGAGCGATTCTTTACCGATCCACAAGAAACCGCACCCTCTCAGTCCTGGTGGATTCCCATCACGTACTCCACGTCGAGTGGAGATGGCATCTTCTGGATGCCCCCGGGGGTATCCGGAGTGAGTTATGAAATCGACGGTGAACAGATAATGTTTGATCCCGAAAGTACCGGGTATTACCGTATAAATTACGATCCCCAAACCTGGACGAACCTTATCTACGACCTGTACGAAAACACCGACTTCATTTCAAGACTATCAAGATCCAGGCTTATCGACGACTCGATGCAACTGGCGCATGCTGGAAAGCTAGACTATGGAACTGCCTTCAAAGTGATTGATTACCTCCAAGAAGAGACAGAATTCATCCCGTGGGCGACTGCAGCCTCCAATTTTGAGTACTTGCATCGAATGCTGCGACATGATGAAGAAGTGCTGCAATATCTTGAGAGTTACGTTGCACAACTAGCGGAAAAGCTGCTCGTTGAGTATGGCTTTGATTCTGTAAAGGGAGAGTCCGCTGATGCTCATGATGCACGCATGATAGCTTTGCGATGGGCTTGCAATACAAATCAGCAATGCCGAGAGGAAGCCTCAAAGCGGATCGAAACTATGAGAAAGAGATCTTCTTTCGCGATTAACTCAAAATCAGACCAACAATTGGTCTGCAATGAATTGAGAAGGACCAACTATGGAGAATATGCAACTATGGTAGAAAACTTGAGAAGTATGCATGATCAGAGAACTCGTAGCATTATGATTGATGCGATTACCTGCGCCGAGGACAAGACTGTGATCAACGACTTACTAGTTTCACTTAGTTCCAATGACTTTAAAGAAATTGAGAAACTTCAAATTATTCAAAATATGTTCAAGAATTCCAACGTGGGATTGAACACTGTCATTGAAATGCTCAGCAATCCTGAATATTTATCTAATATGTGAGTTTCCTAATTTTATCAATATTTCAGAATTATAATCCATTCTTTTCACAGAAAACTATCGAATCGCAACTTGCCCAAACTGTTGCAGACTCTAGCCGATTACGTGGTCGAGCCTGCGGCAGCAACCAAGCTAATCGCCATCGTCCAACGGGAAGCACCCACTCAACTGCTCGCGGTACAAGCTAAGCTACGCGCGAATCAAAGCTGGATCCAACGGAACGCGGTCATCGTTTCGAGCATGCTGAAGAATCCCGCCCAAGTGGACCTGCAGCAGTAGGTGAAATTTGATTTATCAATAAAATCGATTGTTCTTTCACCGCTGTTCTAGGAGAGTTTTTTTTTTATTTGCTTTTTTCACGTGCCCATAATAAGGTGATAAATTCTCAGAAACGGGTTGAACTGCGTGGGAGCGTGGCCTAGCTCAATAGATAAGAAAAAGAAACTTGAAACACTTCTTCAAAAGAGAGAAAGCAAACAAAACTATAAAATAGTGTGAAAGCTACAAACTGTAGGTCAGTTTGAGATTTGCCTGGATGGCGATTAGATCGATTAGAAATGCGTTTCAAATCATTCTATATTGGACTGTTGTTTTGGGTAACAGTATGTGAGGGATTCGAGAGTTATCGATTGCCAAATACTACAAAGCCGACTCATTACGATTTGTTCATTGATACAAATATCCACGAGGGAGATCTGGATTACAATGGAACTGTGAAGATTTACATCGATATACAGGAGGACACCAAACAAATCGTGCTGCATAGTTCGCGGAGTACTCTAGTGAATGTGGAGTTGAAAAACAGTGACCTATTGAATATCCCTGTGATTAAGTATGATACCGAAATCGAAAAGGATTTCCTAATTGTCCACGTAGCGAGTGAGTTGAAAAATGGCAGCAGTGTTGTGTTGGAAATCGACTTTGTCAACAGTATCAACCGAACGGATCAGAAGGGATTCTACCGTACGTCGTACACCACCGACGAAAATGTCGTCAAATATGCCGGCCTGACCCAGTTCCAGGCTTGCGACGCGAGGTCAGCGTTTCCTTGTTACGACGAACCTGGCATCAAAACCACATTCGATGTTCGAATTACGTGTGGGAATGACTATCACGCTAGGGCGAACGCCGGCATCGCTAGTGTTACTATGCTGTGAGTTGAATATTTCTCGGTAAAACATTGAATAACGTTGTCCTTTTCCAGATCCGACAAGAAAAAGTTGGTAAAGTTCAAGCGAAGCCCCAAGATGCAAACCTATCTTCTAGCTTTTCTGGTGTCGGACTATGCAGTCAAGCGAGATTACGCAAATTCTACCAAGAGAATAACCGTACAATCGCTGGCCCGTCCATCGCAAGCAGATCAGCTGAACTACTCGGTAGACGCCGCGGTAAAGTTGATCGATGAACTGCAGTCCTACTTTGACCACCCGTACGAGCTCGATAAAATCGACAACGTCGCGATTCGTAACACTGACTATTCGGACGGGGCCATGGAGAACTGGGGTCTGGTCACATACCTGGAATCGTACCTACTGGTCGGCGCAGCGTCTTCGGAAAGTGCCAAAAGGGACGTGGTCATTGTGATTGCTCATGAGTTCGCACATCAGTTCTTTGGAAACTTGCTTGCACCGAAGTGGTGGTCATACCTGTGGCTTAACGAGGGATTTGCCACCTTGTACGAATACTACCTGGCCGATCGTACCCATCCACATTTACTGATTAAGGATCGATTCACGGTGGTGGCTTTGCAGGAAGCGTTGCAAAAAGATTCCAGCATTACGGTGAGACCGATGACGCATTACGTGGAGACTGTGCCCGAGATTGGCCGGCTTTTCGATAGTATTGCATATGCAAAGTGTGAGTTTTGAATTGATTTTCAAAATGTATAAGTATTAACATAAACTTACTTTACAGCGGGTAGCGTCCTGCGTATGATGTTACACGTGCTTGGAGAGCAAACCTTTGTCAAGGGATTGAGACATTATATCAAGAAAAAGTATGCATTCCAAACCCCTTAAATAGATCTTGATTTAAACACCTTTGCTAAATTTTCAGTCAAAACTCCGTCGTAGAACCGTCCGATTTGTACAATAGCCTACAGAACGCAACCACGGAGCATCAATCACTACCAACTTCATTGACCATCGCTACAGTCATGGAAAGCTGGACCAATCAGCCGGGAGCTCCAGTGGTGACGGTAGAACGGGTAGCAGATTCCAACGAGTTCAAATTTACCCAGAAGCGTTTCTACCACACTCCGAGCCCTCCCGAGAACAACCAAACCTGGTGGATCCCAATCTTTGTGTACACCAACAGCAGTGAAGGCGCATACGGCGATAAACCGTTGTTTTGGATTCCGCAAGGAACTTCTGCAATGACACGGAAGATTCCCATTGAGGAAAACGATGTCTTTATCCTGAATCCCGGTCAGTTGGGATATTACCGCGTCAATTATGATAAAGCAACATGGAATAGTTTGGTTGAAACTCTTGAATCTTCGCCTGAAACCCTTGATTCCGCCACCCGAGGTCAGCTGATTGATGACTCGATGAATCTCGCCAACGCCGGTATGCTGGACCACGAGATGAGTTTCAAAATCTTGGATCACCTACGAAACAGCACTGACTTCCTTCCGTGGAAATCTGCCTATCGCAGCATACTCGAACTGGATAAAATGCTCGCCACGGATAACGACGCCCTAAACCTGCTGCATCAATACATCATTCAACTATCGACGAAGCTGTTCGAGTCTTACGGAATGAAGGAACGCGTCGGGGAGAACACGAACGATCACGATGCTCGCCTTATCGCGGTGGACTTGAGCTGCCGCGTTGGTCAGCAAAAGTGTACGGAATATGCCGCTGCTAAGAAGACGAACATCCTGGATCAACGAACGCACAGGCTGGTGATCCGGTCGGAAACGGAGCAGCGCTGGTACTGTAATGCGCTGAGGACTGCCCGCGAACTGGAAGTCGAGTTGTTCCAGGAAGCGCTGGAGATGGAAGAAGATTCGCAGGCGCGATCCTACCTGATCAATTCGTTGGCTTGTGTACGAGATCGAGTGCTTTTGGAGCAAGTTATGGAGTACGTTGCCGAGCAGGTTGGAACTAATGAGCTGTACAGATTCATGGGAGCCGCCGCAGAGGACAGTGCTGCCGGAATGAATGCCGTAATTGGATTTTTGACTGAAAGAAGGAATCAAATGGATGATTTGTAAGTATTCTTTATCGGAAATATGTGATTTGATTACTAATTTATAAATTTCAAGCTTCTCCAACACGAGGGCCGTCGAGCGGCTAATTTGCAAGCTGGCGGAGAAAATTGTGGACCGAACTAGTGCCGACAGGTTGCTGATGCTGGCGAAAGTTCTGCGCATCGCTCCCGACCTGGAGGCAAACCTCAGCGGTAAACTGGACGAGCAAATTCACTGGAAGGAGCGAAACGTCCCGTTGGTGCGGGCAGCGCTGGAACGGTACCAACCGTGACGGCTGGCTCAATTTTGTGGAAATAATAAAGCTAATGAAAATAGTCGCGGTTAATGTGGTGAAAGTATCGATCGGTGGTTTTAATTGGCGGGAAATGGGGTAAAAAAAGTTGCAATTAATTTATTATGCTAATGACACTTTTCCGAATGGGGTAATTCTACACTATGCGGACAGTGACGAGACACCACAAAAAGACGTAATATCACATATTTAGATAAAAAAAAAATCGCAATTCGCCCTTACACCTACATCTCACCCTTGCTCTGAGTCAGTACGAGCAACACGCTAGAACACGCTTTGAGTGTTCGTGCCAGGCATGCACACTTTCTTTTTCGGTTACGCATTTTAACTCGACCGGGGTGGTACATTACGTAGGATTTGATGTAAGTATAAGCGCCTAACCATTTATATTGTGCCTATCAACTTTCATTAAAGCAAAAACTGTTATATTTTTAGTTTGAATTCAAAAACTAATTGTTATTTACTGTGTATTGTTTTCTCCTGAAATCTCCCCTATTGTTGAGTCGTGTTTATCTGTTGCTATTTCTACAAAAGTTATATTTGTGTCACTCCATAAATTGAGTAAGGGCTCGAACCTCACTTGCTTAAGAAAAAGGTGAAATTTCAAAACAAAGGACAGTGAAGGAAATATACTATGTAAAGAATCAATAGTAAAAGAAAGATATTAGAAATTAGAAATTATTCAAATAGATAAATAAAGAAAAGGCACATGATAAACAAAATTTACATCGCTACCAAATTAAGGGAAAGCAGATAGTTTGTTACAGCAGCATCAATTGGTAAAATAGAGTGGAAAAGCGTTGAGAAATAAGAGAATCAAATAAGTAAAATCGAAATCAAGTGAAGGATAGTAAACAGAAGCCTTTTTAGAAAATCAGTGAAACAAAATAAACAGAAGACAGCTGTTAGCTGAAATGGAAAGAAGATAAACCCCGTTCTGCGATGCTCAGGTACATCCACAGCAGTTGACTCAACATACTGCGAATCAAAACAATACCGTCTACAATCACAAATTACTTCTCTTTCCCACATTGACGCGCCCCTTTCTTTTAGCCGTCTCTACTCTGACCCTCGCTGGTCAAAGGTTTACGAGTCGTTTCCACAGGCCACCAGCTAGCATGATGACTAAACCAAGCCAACGTGGAGGTAAGAAAATAGGACACTTGCAAGGAACCAGGGCCATGCTGTTTTGTCCAAACAGCACTACGGATGTAGTTGGGCTCCTTCCGGGATGTTCCTCGCCTGGGTGTCAACCGACGAGTATCATCAGTATCATGTACCCTTGGCCTGCAGTAAAAAAAAAAAGAAAAACTACTATAAGGATATCAAGAAAGCAACAAACTACCCTTAATTTGCCCACCCGTTGCAACCGGGAATGCTTTTAAAGCGCAAACTAATTAATTCTTCTCATTATACGGAAAGTTTTATACTATTTTTTCGCTTCTGCCTCACGACCAACAAGTGCATCCCAAGTGGTTTTTCGGATCAATGAACACAAGCAACACGTGCAGGCACTTGAACTAACTGATTATGGCTGGGGTTTAATGCAAGTAACGTAAAACGGTAGTACAAGCTACTAACAGAAGCAGAATCTTGGAGATAACAGGAGCGGCGTTCGCAGCGCCAGAAAGCCACTTGTCAATGCTTGGCAAATTGTCTTCAGTCCAACGAATGTTTTTGCTTGCAACGTCGTAAATTCCTTGCACTATAGGTTGAAGCGTTGGATCCGTAGTTTTCTCCATGAAATCTTTAAACTTTTGTAGTTGAGTTGGTGTGCTGATCGCATACTTTAAGTTACTGACAATTTCCGTCGTCGATCCGTATCTCCTTTTAATTGTATTGAAATCAGTAATAAGCCGATTCAGAGCCATGTTGGTTCCGTTGACTCCACTATTCGCAATATAATTGAACATTTTGATCCGATCACCCTGCTCCAAAGTGTCAGTAGTAGACATCGAAAGAAGCAAATAACTCTCCAACCTTTCCTCGCTCACCGAACATCCAAATCCGTACAAAATATCCTCAAACTCCTCCGCATTGATTCGCTTCTCTTCGAAATTCCTCACAATGTACACCATCCTTCGCACCGTCGTGGTCCAAACGTTGTAATTCTCAGTCCCCTTCATGGCACCACATATCACGGCCGCCCGCAGGTCCGGATCAATGAGCTCGAATCCTTCGAACATTCCAATTGCGTCCTGCAAACATCTCGGAACACCCAGCTCACAAGTTATCTTCCGCACCTCTGTTCGGTACAACTTGGACACGTGATCTTCGGCCGTGTTGAGCAGCATACGATCGTACACTTGTCCGAGAAGTTTGACAAGGTGGTTGTGGTAGTTCACGTAGAGATCATTTCCACGCAGAGTTCGATGCAAATACCGGACCACTTTGAAACCTGCTTTGAGTGGGACAAAATCGTTTTCTTTGGGAAGGTAATTCAAGAGATTCAACAAGACTTCAATTTTAAGGTGGTCGTCTTTGACCAAAGCTAACGCGTCGTCCAATAGTTGCGCACGGCTAAGCAGAGGAATCTGCCGGTGATCTTCATGCATTGCAGCGGTCAGAAGATCCCAATTCTTTCTGTCATAGTTCACTCTGTAGTATCCGTACTGGTGGGGATTGACGAGAGTCCATTCGTCAGATTTCACATTTTTAAAAGCAATTGTTTTGCTAGCCTCTTTATTTGTCATCCAATTGCGGCCGGATTTCCCACTCTTAGATATCCAGTTCAGAGGGATGTAGAATGTTTTTCCTGGATCGGCTGTTACACTGGCAGAGTCTGCATTATCCCTGGTAATCGTTACAATCGGATACGACGGATTGTGAGTCCAACTTTTCACAATGTCCTCAATCGGTGGTAACACGACGTTGTGTCGATCAACCGTTCTCTGCAGAACGCGAATCATGTCGTCTTCCGTAGAAGAATTGTAACTTCGATCAGTCAAATAGTCGAACAAAAATTGATCGAACGCCGTCGCACCCACCAACGAATGGAGCATTCGAATAACTGAAGCTGCCTTTGGATACACGACAAAGTCGTAGATCCCAGCGATTTCCACCGGACTGTTGATCTCCTTGGTCATCGCACGTGTGTCCGGCAGAACGTCCCTCTCCATGACGGGATGCATCTCGTTGACCAAAAACTGATCCATCAGAGCCCACTCCGGGTACATCTGGCTTAGAATGTAACTCTCGAGAAATGTTGTAAATCCTTCGTTCAACCAAACGTACGACCACCACGCACAGGTAACCTCATTGCCAAACCATTGATGAATCAGCTCGTGAAACACAATCTTGGTGACGGACTGTAGCTTTTCAGTTCGATCCAAACCTTTCCGATACACGATCCGAGATGTTCTAGAGGGGGATTAAATTTGAATCTTTTCAAACTACCGTGCGTCTCCATGAAAACTCACTTGTACGTAATGAGGCCCCAGTTTTCCATCGCCCCCATCAGAAAGTCATCCACCGCCACAATGTCCAGCTTCGCGAGCTGATAGGGTCGCTGAAAAGTGCGACTCAGGTGACCGACGGCGTCCCGCGTGAATCCCAGCGCGTACTCGGTCGAGTTGATAACGCTGGGCTGCGCGTACGCACTGATCTTGTCGCCCCCTTCCAGCCGGCTAAAGTCCGACACGACAAAGGCAAACAGATACGTCGACATCGGGGGAGATTCAGCGAAGACTGTCAGAGACAGGTTGTCGTCTGTTGAACTGAGGGTATTGAAGCGATTAGGGAGGTTGGAACCTTGGACAGATAATTCCACTTACGAGTCGATTTTCCTCTCAATGTGCATGTTTGAAAGTGCGTGAAACTCGGGTTTGTGGTAAATTTGAAGCCTAAACGTGACCTTCAGATGGGGCTCGTCGTAGCAAGGGAAAATTTTGCGCGCATAGGCCGCCGCGTTGAATGTCGTTGCCACAAATCTAAAAATAAAAGCCCATTAACCTCACATCAACCGCGTTCAATTAGTGTGCAACCAACCTTTCCTCCGAACCGCTGTAGTACGAGCTGCGATACAGTCCTTTGAGATCGTCGGCGATGGCACCGGCAAATTGAATTGCCATATGATAATTGCTCCCTGCACTCAGATAAGAGTTGAAGTTGAATGTTACTTTCTCTGAGTCGTACTGATTCACGGAATCTGCGAGTTCAAGATTCTTTCCCGTAGAATCGGTCAGTGTTACATCGGAAATGTCCAGGTCTTTCACGTTCAGAGTTACACTATTGGTTGCGTCAAGAACATCGATCGCGATCTTAACACTGCCGAAGAAGCGATATCGATCTAAATCAACCGTAAGCGTTACATCGTAACTACTTGGTATGGTACTATTTGGTAATCCAAAGGATTCAGTACAACAAATCAACACTACAATTGTGTACACCAACAACAGCAGGTAGCTTGTTTGTCCCATTTTCACATCTAATTAATTCGACAGACAAAACACTTCTAACACACGGCGGTTGACTCGGTACTTCAACTCAATTAACCTCGCACTGATAAGATGACACTCTATCACTCTTCCGTGGAATAGATAAGCGCCGGTACGGAGGTGTGTATCGTGAACCTCCACGCGGTAGCCTAAAAGCCGGCCGGTCTACCGGTTTGCAGATGCTCAACTGCTCCGGAATGGTTCAGTTCGCCACAAAACGGTTGGAATGCGCGAATGACTGAAGCAAAACGGCCACTTGAAAAACACGAGTACACGACAGCACAACCGTTCACGGGAGATTCGTTGGACGCGCTCAAAGTGGCACCCTACAATGCCTATCCCACGCCCTCCAACGGTACCCGTCAGATCGAATCCGTTACGCCCTGCTATCAATGAGTCCCATTGTGTGTCCTATTGATACCCGCGGGCCCGTGGTCAAAGCAAGATGATCAACGAGTCACGAGAGTGTTGAGAGGGAGAGACAGTGAACAAGAACAAACCACCAAACAAAACAAAAAGGCGACACAAAACGAGTTTTGGCGTCGCGTATAACATCACATCTTCCCCCGACCCTCGCGAGTTCGCTCAGTCCGAGGAGAACATCGGCGCGAGCCAGGCTCAGTCCGGGGCGCATCGATCAATAAATAACACGATGACGACGAGGATCTGGACGCTGTTGGCTGCGGCAGCTGTAGTCATGGTGACGATCGTTGACGAGGGTATTTATTACGAGAGAATGTGTTACAAGTTCAAAGTTAATTGACCATCGCAACGCACTTACATTGACCACAGGAATCTGCAAGACGCTCAGCCCGGCCGAAGGATCGCACGTGGTAACGTACATTTTATTACGATGATTAATGGCCCACGTATGACCGTTAACTGTTGACTTAGGTACAAATTGGTCAGAAGTTAGCAAACGGAAAGATCGAACCGGTTTGCGGTGGTTCCTACATCGGCAAAAATGTTGTGGTTCTAGGAGCTCACTGCTTCAATCGAAATGGGTAATTATCAAATCACTGCAGTATTCTCAGCTTACTAATCAATCACGTTTTAGCAATTCTCCAGACACGGTTCGCTTCCGAAATGCTTACGGAGGAAGCACCGATCTCCGCATCTCCAACTTTACCCTACACTATCGCTACAAGCCCCAATTTGATTACCACAACATGGCGGTCGCGTTCCTCGATCGTGACCCAAGGACCGCGATCAACACCGTTAAACCTGCCTGCGTACTTAAGCCACACATCAAGGGCAACAAATCGGTGCAACTGATCGGACTTATCGGCAACCAGCTGGACAGAGCGGATTTACAGACAGTTTCGTCCGAAAAGTGTCACGAGTACTACAACCCAAACCGGAAGTTGCGATTCGGAGTTCTTCTGTGCTGTTTCTGCGCAAGAAATGCCAACCTTAAGAATTGCACGGTAAGATCAAAATCTAATTAAATTCAAGATCGCTAACAAATTTACAATTCAGGATCAACACAGCGCACCGCTGCAGGCGATCGTCGCGCGCTCTGGCAAGCAGGTTCCGTTCCTAATCGGGCACAAGTCGATTGGGCGATCGTGCGGAACGAACACTCCGGCCGTGTACACCCGGTACGGTTCGTACTACGAGTGGCTTGAAACTGTAACCGGGATCAGTTTGGATGAGAAAGGTTGGATGTTCTTAGCTGATGTGGTGAATATTTATTAATTATTATTATTATTATCTGCAGATTGCATCAACCGATACTGATTTCACTCAAGGATTCTCACGGGTAAAATGTGAACGTTTATTCAGGTATAAATAGTCTTACTAAGAGCTTTGGTATTTTGGTCAATAAATTAAAGAAATAATTTAAAACTTATTTATTAAAAGTCCGGTGTGTTTGTACTGACCATTATTATATTTTTTAGCTTCAGTCCAGACTCAATCCGAATTCCTCGCAAAAATTGCACATCCTATAACCGCATGACGGAGAAAGATTCGTTTCCTGTTTGGGTCGTTGAGCTCAAATGGGGGAAATATACCCTTTCTCATCACATTTCTATCATCGGCCCATCAGCATTTGTACCTTAAATAACACCTTACATAAGGCCGATTTTTCAAAGTTTTTGTCCCTCGGCTTTGGCCGGGGTCGAGGGGGCGGGGCAAAAAAATAAAAAAAATATATAAATATTGAAATAACAAGCCATAGTTTCAACATTTGCATGGAAAAAGTGTTTTAAAATAAATTTTTCACTAGTACAGTTGTTTTGCAATCATTAGTTTTCAAAAAGGTAAAATTTGACGGTAAAAAAAACTTGAAATAAAATTTGTACCAGCCTAAAGTTTTTTTTGGACTATTTCAAAGTAATAAATAACTCAATTCTACACAGAAAAAAATAATGTAAATTTGGAAGCTTTAATTTTGGAAGGTTGAATATTACCTCTTTTATGATGTAATTTTACCTCTATTTAGACTGAAAAAGTGACATTACAACAGAAAAGTGGTAAAATTACACATTTCCAGAGGTAAAATTACACCTTTTTTCTGACATAAAAGATGTACCCCTTCCCAGATGTAATATTACCATGATTTTTTTTTCTGTGTAGAGTAAATTTTCAAAAGGACCTACCTGCATAGGAAACCCATGAATTATAGGATGTTTTGAAAGTTCAATAGGGCGAATCTGCGATTGTAAACAAGCAGTCTATACCCCAATTACTTGACGTGAACTGTCACTTGAGCAAAAGGGATAGACTGCTTGTTTACAATCGCAGATTCGCCCTATTGAACTGTTACTACGGAATTAAAAGTTGGCTAGCTCTCCTTTGTTGATTTCTCTTAAAATGTTGGTTTAAAAGCGGGAAACTGCAAAAAAAGGCTAAAAATAGGTATATTTCCCCTATAACTGCAAAAATGCACTGAAGTGAGAAAATGTAATCAAAGATGGCGGTGGACTATTGAGAATCTTTATTTGGTAATCAACAGAAAATTGATAGCTCAATTTCGAACAAATTGGGGAAGTTCAACTCGAATTTGACTCGCACGTTAAGCTTCGGATAATAAAATTTCTGATAATTGAGCCTGGATTATAGTTTCTAGCATCAGGAATGTACTTTTTAAAAAACAACTTTTGCTCAGTAGCTAATGGCAGTAGAGTGAAGAGTCTCTTGCTCTGAGAGAAGAATATCAGGATCCTTCCCTGACTTGCAGAATTTCGGATTTTTTGTCAACCGGACCTAACCTGGGTCCCGGCGCCGGACTAACAAACGCTACCGATCAACATTGGCGATATGGCGTAATTTTTTTACCAACATAAGATTTTTTTCAGAAGAATAAAAAAAAACTTTACTCGGAGCGTTTGGTACGGTATGTCCACGCATCCTTCCTCCCCTGTAGATTCTGTGAAATTCCATTCACAGAATCCTCTCTGCGGTAAACACAAGACAGTAGGGCTGGCCGCTTTGATTTTTGTATAACATTTTCGGATATTCTCGGATGTACTGCAATTATTAATATTGACAAAAAAAGTGCTTGGGGAGTAATCTAATCACAAGACTTTCCAGCATGCTTTCATCGGACTGGCTGCGATTGTGTTAGATTAGATTAGATTAGATCAGAGAAGAATAAAAAAAAACTTTAGATATAAAATAGTTATGCTCAGTTGAATCTTTAATTTTCAATCAATTTTGTTTGTTTGCAAGAGATTTGAAAACCAATAAAAAAAATTAAATAGTTTCACATTTGTCAACATATGACATGTACAAAAATTCCACTTCACTCGTGTGGGAAACCGACCGGGTAATTCATGGCCTTGACTTTCAAAATGCCAAAACGTTACTGCCAATCTGCGGTTCATGACCTTTGTTCATGTTAAAAGTACTTAAAAAAGGTTTGAATTGCACGTTTTCTTATGCAGCTCTCTCTGTGTATCTATAACACTTTCTCTCTTTCTTTCATTTTTTCTCTCTTTCTATCTTTCTCTATTTCTATCTTTCTATCTCCCTCTCTTTCTCTATTTCTATCTTTCTATCTCCCCCTCTTTCTCTCTTTCTCTCTTTCTCTCTGTCTCTTTTTCTCTTTTTCTCTTTTTTTTTCCTCTCTAGATTCTTCGAATATTGGAACGGGTCTATCGAAGATCAAGCAGCAGTAATGATTACGAAACATTGGTTGAAAAAATACATTTGGAAACATAAATCGTTGAAAAGTTATAAGAAAACCCAAATCAAAAAACCTTTTAACCAAACCAAACAAAATTATCACATTTTTGCCATGTATTGTGAAATTTGAAAAAGGGCAAAAATTATGCTATCAACATTGCTTTTTTTTGTTCATCTTTGAATGCTAACTTGAAAAGCCATCAGCAGTGCAAATGTCAATGTACCTACTTTTTTTAATTTAAAATACTAAGCAAGGAAGGAAGGAAAGCCTTATTAAGTTTCCTCTTCGATATAATTTTTGGTTTAATTTTGAGTGTACTCGAGAATAAAATTATAATGGTTTAATACTGAAGATTTTTTTTATATAGTTAACATTCAAATTCCCAAAAAAAAAAGATTCTTTTCAGTGCACATTTCTTTTAGTTCTTGTTTTAATGAATTCTTAAGAGACTACTCATCCTTTTATTACGTAATAAACTGCATGCAATCTTCAAGCGATAATAAATTAGCAAGCTCGCAATAGCCGCACCATTAAGCTGGACGCCGGTTTTCCCAAGCAAAATTAAATGTCGACGCTAAAACAGAGGGTGTTATTATATGATGTCAAAAGTGCTGAAGGTAGAGATTATTATCCGTCTTGCCGTAATCCGGGAAGGGGTCTGCCAATCAATAGCGCTCGAAGCAAGCTAAAAATATAATAAAACTATTGAAATCGACCAAATTTCTTCTTAAAATATCAAATTAACCGTCGTGGTTGGCAAAGTCGATCCCCGCGATGGTCGCAATCCATGGAAAGTGTCCATCCGAGCTGAGCCGCGTGTAAATCCCCGGAATCTTTGACCCACACGATCGTCCGATCGTCTTCTGTCCCACCAAAAATGGCACTCGTTTGCCGTTCGTCTCCACGATCGTCTGCATTGGCGCCGACAGTTCACTCTGAAACAAGTTATTTTTTAATTTCCAGAATGTGTGATTTACCCAAAAAAAAATTAGCCTACCGCACACTTGGTCGTCGTCTTCGCACTTCTAGCACACATACAGCACACCAACAGGGCGCCATATTTGAACTTTTTCGTGGGACTGTAATACTCGTGACATTTGTCCGAATCGACCAGCTCGACGGCGGTCTTCTGGAACACACCTTCGGCGTCCCTGCCGATCAGGTGAATTTGCGTGGCTGGTGTTGGGAGGGTCGACAGAATGCAGGCCGGCTTGAAGATCTTCGAAACACTCTGAGGTTCCTCTTTCAGGTATACGATTGCCATGTTGTGGTAGTAGTACTCGGCCTGGTACCGATAGTGGACAATCACATCCTTGATGGCAAAGTCCCGCGGGGATCCGACGGCTGCTCCAAGCCGTACGACGTCGGCACGTGTTCCGTTGCGTTCGAGACAGCGCGCGCCAGTTAGGATCATGTTCTTGCCGATGTACGATCCCGTGCAGTCAAACTTGATCCCATCGGCGTGAGTCCAGCCGATGAGGGCCACGTGGGACGCCTCGTGGGGTTCAAAGTTCTGAGCTTTACCTGGTAGCAACAGAAGGTTAGCTTTAAACTCGTTTGATTTGGTTTGTAAACTTACCTGACCGGACCATTAGGGAGATCCAAACAAGCAAAACAAAATGCACCAACATTTTTTGGATATGTAGCCACTACCTGCCACTGAAGAATAACAACTCCACTAGAAGTGGCAGTGACAACAAACTTTTTGTCCTGAAGAGTCGCCGATCGGAACGCAAATGAAACCAGTTTGGCTCGACGTAAACGTTTTTATCCGACTCTCACCTACCCCCTGATCTATTTCACCCTGGTCTAAGCGATACACCAACACGCATGATGATCACACAAAGTTAGTATCAAGCAAGACGGCGTCGGCGACGGCAGCGCCACTCCCGCCGGCTAATTAAGACTTAATTGAAGCACACGGGAGAAAAAATCCCTCTTCTCCCGGGTGAGTCACATTTCGATAAAGAAGACGCGATCTGCTAAACTGGTTTCGGCTGTTGTTTTGGCGTCGAGTCGCGAAAAGGGATACTCAGTCTGTTCCGAGATGCGGCCGAGTGTTGTCGTGGTGGTGTTGTTTGCGGTTTTCGGTGCGGTCGTCGGACGGTTGCAGCCGGCCGAGAATGTGTTCCCGACTGACGTGAACAAGGCGTTGCTGCCCAACGTGCGGCAAAGCTTGAACGGTTTGTTTTCTCCTCCCTCCCGGCAATTGCGATGTGTAATTACGGGTGAATGATTTGTTTCTAGATTGCCACCTGCGCTACCACAAGTACGGTGACTACAACTTGATCTATCCCATCTTTGGGGTTCCGGCGCGAATCGGGGAATTTGCGCACATGGCGGCGATCGGGTGGAGCGGACCGGGAGGCGCGGTCGACTTCAACTGTGGGGGATCGTTGATAACGGCCAGCCACGTTCTGACAGGCGCGCATTGTGCAACACGGGACGGCACTCCACCGGATGTGGTCCGACTGGGGGTGATCAATGTCAACATGAGCATCGACGATCCCCGTAACAACTACGCCCAGCAGTACCGGATAGCTTCGTTCAAGCGTCACCCCGAGCATCGTTTTTCTGCTTACTACAACGACATCGCGATCATCACACTCGATCGCAAGGTGGCAATTAATGACGTAGTGACGCCGGCCTGTCTGTGGACTCAAAACGAGGTGGATTTCCCCCGACTGGAGGCGGTTGGATTTGGTCAAACCTCATTCGCGGGGGATAAAACACCAATTCTGCTCAAAGTTAAGCTATCTCCGATCGACAACGCGGAATGTGCGCTGACGCACACCTCCGCGATCCGTCAGCTGCGCCAGGGAATCGTCGACAGTCAACTGTGCGCAAAGGATAGCGTTATGGACACTTGTCTCGGTGACTCCGGCGGTCCACTTCAGGCCAAACTCATGTCCAATCATCGAACAACGCCGTACGTCGTTGGTATAACCTCGTTCGGGATGTTCTGCGGCACGGAAGCGCCCTCGGTCTATACCCGGATTTCCTCGTACATTCCGTGGATTGAAAGTGAAACCAACGAAACGTTCGCGTCCGGAGAATGTGCCTCGCGTTACATCCATCTGCGGGAAGCAGATGAGTCCATGGTAACGACACGAGCCGGCGATCACGTGTTTATAGAACCGGAGAAAAGCTACATGGACATTGAGTTATTTTCCAAACATCGAGTTTATCTGGGATACGAGAGAAAGCAGGACAATTGGATCCAGTGGAACTGTGGCGGTGTGCTGATCAACGAAGATTACGTCCTGACGGTGGCGCACTGTGACAAGTTTGTTTTCGATCAGACGCCGAGTCACGTGAAGGTGGGCGATCTGGACATTTTCGCAAACAATCCGGATGCGCAGATCATCGCGATCGAACAGTTCATCAAACATCCAAACTACAGGGAAGGGTTCATGGAGAACGATATCGCTCTGGTGAAGCTGGCTAGGGATGTCAAGTGAGGATCAACGACCAAGCGTCTCCATTGAAAGGTTTATAACGTTCATCAAAATTCCACAGAATAGGGCCAAATACCCTGCCAGCCTGTGTAGTGAACAACGATCTGACCATGGAAATGTACGAAATGAACGGCTTGGGACCGTATAATTTGAACAACTTTCTGCGCACCGACGAATCCATGTCGAGAAGTGAAATTTTCCGAAATTATGCTTTGTTTTCAAAGTGAAATAATAATTTCTTGTTTCAGATAGCAGCCTGGTACTGACGCGGATGCGCGTCGATCCGACGCCATGCCAGCGCGGAAACAGCAACCAGATCATGTGCGCCAAGAACAGCAAATTTCTGGTGCCCCAGACGTGCAGGGTAATGTAACAAGTTAAAACTATACACAGTAACAATTTGTGTATATTTGGAAGCTGTAATTTTGGAAGGTTGAATATTACCTTTTTTATGATGTAATTTTACCTCAAATAGACTGAAAAAGTGACATTACACCAGAAAAGATGTAAAAAATACACATTTTCAGAGGTAAAATTCACCTTTTTTGTGATGTACCCCTTCCCAGATGTAATATTACCATGATTTTTTTTTACTGTGTAGCTCAAATATGAAAAAAAAATCAAATTAAATTATTCGCTCTACAGCATTGCCTTGGCGTTCTCGATTGCGAGATTCCTACTCGTAACAAGGTGTTCGAAGGCTTGATTGTTGAGGCAATTGCAAACCTCTTTTTACACCTTAGCTTCCATCCACCCCGGGATTCGAACTGACGACCTTTGGATTGTTAGTCCAACTGCCTACCAGCGACTCCACCGAGACAGGACCCAGGGAAGACGACTCCTTCACCTGGACTGAGCTAACGACCTAACCTTTTTTTTTTAGGTTAGTCCGGGGCCAACATTTACTTCCCGTCCGATGGAAGGCGTGATCAGACAAATCTCGTCTCTAAAAATGCCACCGGGACCGTCTGGGATCGAACCCAGGCCGACTGGGTGAGAGGCAATCACGCTTACCCCTACACCACGGTCCCGGCTTGCTCAAATATGAATCATAGAATATCAAACCTGCTCAAGCAATCGACCTCTCAAATTTGAGTTACTTAGTGGGGACCATCCATATACCACGTGGACACCTTGCGGGGGGTGATTGGCGATTGTCCACGCTCCATACAAAAAAGATTTTATTTGTATGGAAATTGTCCACGATGGAGGGGGGGGGGGGGGGGTTAGGGGGTTGAGATTTTCAAAAAAGTGTCCACGTGGGTTGTGGATGGTCCAGTGTTATCGAGCTCAATTATGAATTCCCTCAAAGTTTTTTCTAGAATACATACGTTAGTTAAAAACTGTTAAAAATCCCAAAATTATTAAAATTTCAGTGGATGAATTACTGTTTTGATCACATATCAGTTTTACCAACTTCGTCATCTTGTACTTGTACATGCTTAGTCCACTTTTGTGTATTCTGAAGTGATTTTTAACTGTTTATTTCATGATTTGATCATCCAAAAAAGAGAAGACTGAAAGTTGGAATTCGTCTAGGCATCCGATTATAATATTTAAATTTTTAACAGTAGTGGCGGTGTGCTTTTGCCGTGGACAAATGGATTGCTCTACTGCCACAACTGTCAAAAAAGGTAAATATTATGATCGGACTACCAGACGAAGAACCGAAACTCTAAGATGGCGGCCAATATGGCAGTTCTTAAAAATATTTAGAACATCTGAGCAATTCTCTACGAAATCGGCCGGTTTCGATTTTTTTTAAATTTTTTGTATCGAGCTGTCAAATCTGCAACGCATGGAGTTAAACTTTCTGTGATGTTACCGTGGCGATTGGAAAAGTTCAACTACATGTTGCACGCACACACTCTCACATCTAATTTTTCGTTTAAAACTTGGTACAAACTAAATACACGGAAAAAAATCGCCGATGTTTTAATTAACTTTTTTCACAAAAAAAAACAATTTCCCAAAATCCATATTTTTTATTTTTGATTTTTTTTTTTTTGAACAAAAAACCTCAACTTTTAAACTATTGAAAAGTGCCGCTGAGTTATTAGGCCGTTGCAAATATTTTTGAATGTTTATGTCACCCCCACCTCCTTCCCCACCCTTCAATGTTGGCTCGTAAAATCAGGAGGCAAAAAAATATTTTTTCAGTAGACTTCAAAATTTCAATGGAAGTAGAAATGCAATCAACTTAAAACTATTTAAAATGCATTTTCCTGCCATAATAATTAGAGCGTCCAATTTCCCGTCCCGGGAAAAAAATTCCCGAAAAAAATATTTCCCGTTTCCCGGGAAATTTGTAAATTTCCCGGGAATTCCCGATATTCAAGCGGAAGTATACATTTTCTTAAATTTTTGGAACTATTTTTTTAAATGCTCTGAAAAATAATAAATGAACAAACTCAACATGATTTTGTTCCATTAAATGTATTGTATGGTTCTGATAATATTAATTTTTGAAGCAACTGGGAATAGATCTTGCTTAATGAGTATGGAATTATTACAATTAGGTAAGCTTTTAACAGATTGATGTTATTTCATCAAAAAAATATTAACTCCTTGCCTCCAAATTGAAATTGAGATTTTTTTACGTTTTTGTTTACCATGATCAAATTAGATGAAAATCGAATTTGTGCAAAAAGAATTAATTCAATTGGTTGAATACCTAGTACTAAAGAAATTACAATTTGAAGTAAAAGAATTATGGAGAACTGGTGCAACTACAGGTGTTAGAGGGTTAAATGTGAAAAAATAGAAGACTTTTTGTGGAATGATGTTAATTTATCGTATAATTTAAATCATGTTGCATAATAATACAAAAAAAAATCATTGAAAAATTACTTTCTATTGTTTGTTCTCAAAAAATGCCAAAAATATATTTAAAGCTTGCTTCAAATATTTGTAAACATTGTGTTGTTTGTAGTAAAACCAACACTAAAAAGCTTTACCATTTGTTCAAGAGCTGAAACCAGTATTTGTCATGAAAAACATAATTTCTGCATGTTTTTTTTTTTCATTTCAATAAACTGGTCACAGAGGCAAGTTTAAAATTTCTCATAAAAAAATACCAAAATACATTTTCTTGTAGTTGAATGATTTTTTACATGCAGTCAAGCTATTAATTGATCTTCACACTTATTTAAACCATTAATGTTGATGTCCTATACAATTTTGTTGCATAATATTAATTAAAACCAAGATCATAACAATTTTCAATAAATTTAAAATTTCCCGGGAATTCCCGGGATTTCCCGGGAAATTTGTAACCCCGGGAAATTGGACGCTCTAATAATAATCATTAAAAGCAAGATTGAAACAGTTAAAAAATATTTACAAGTCATGTGAAATTTCGATGTACGGAACCGCAAAATGATTTTTTTTTTTTCGCAAAACTAATAACTGTAAACCAATTTGACTTTGGCCATAGACAAGGGACATAAACTTTGAAAAATAATTACAACGGCTTTTTTCTTAAATTATTTTTGGAAAAATAGAAAATTTAATCGACTTTAGTTATTTAAGTAAAATCAAATTCGCAATCGAAAGGTTTTAACAGATTTTTTGGTTTTCAAGATAAAGCCCCATCCTACAATTTGCCGAAGACACAAAACCGATTATAAAGTTCCTTCAACAAATACTGATTTTCGAATATTTATGTATCATTTTTGTATGGACAGCTGCCAAAATTGTATGGAGCCTTGTATGAGCAAACCAATGACACAAAATGGCTTCTTTGGTCATAGGGAAGGTCCCCAAAATGTTTGAGCCGTGCTCCTAATCCTTATTCCTTCCCCGGTGAATGGTGGAGATGGGAGCAGCCAGCAATGGATGGCTTTCATAGTGCGATCTGTACTGCTCGGGTAGAATTGGTTTTTAATTCCTTTCAATCCATTTCTTAGCAACTTGCGCTGGACAATCACCACACATACATGACGAAATCCAGTCTACAACCCGCTAAGATCACCATCTCCATGCAAATGCAAAAATGACCTTAACTTGAACCGTTTTCAGCCTTAATGATCAAAAATGGCCTTAATTTGAACGTCACTTTGGATTATCAACGACTCAAAGTAACACTTGTCTTTCCTCCCAAACAGATCGAGCACGGCGGTCCGCTCGAGCGCGAAACCTGGCACTACGACCGATACTTCCAGTACGTGTTCGGACTATCCGTTGCGGGCAAGGACTGCGGCTTCGGCAGCGAGGCGTACTTTGTCCGAACGAGCGCGCACGCCGCCTGGATCGAGTCGATCGTGCTGCAAAAGCAGCAGGCTCAACGCAGACGCCAGCGCAGGCAGATATTCTTCCCGGACCAGGAGTACGGCGTTCCGGTGAGGGTTGGGCAGGCTTGCGTGACTTCGAGAAATGTGGCGGGAGTTTGCGATTATTACCGAAACTGTCCGAGTATTAATAACTCGGCAACATTGCTGGTGAAGTTCTGTAAACTTGGGGTTGACCCTATGGTTTGTTGTGAAAGGTCGGCGGCCATACGGAGTGGTTATAGTTTGAAGAAGTGCGTTGCGCATTGGAAACAGTTTAAGCGACCGGAAGAGGAGGAGTACGAGAGTATTCCTTCGGAGGGACGACCCGTGCAGGTGGAGGAGTATCCGCACATAGTTTTTATCGGAGTTCGGAGGAATAATCAGGTTTACTGGAGGTGTACTGGGGTGTTGGTTAGTGACGAGTTTGTACTTTCCAGTGGAAGTTGCGTGAAATCGGGAATGATTGATGTGGTGAGACTTGGGGCAGTTTATTTGGACGGTGGAAACTCGGTTGGAACAGGGGAAATTATCAACATTGCACAGATCTTGACACATCCGGAGTATGATTCAACCACGATGAGGGCAGATTTGGCTCTGATAAAACTATCATCGAGAGTGACCTTCAACAGCAGAGTACTCCCGGCGTGTCTATGGCCAAACCAGGACTCAATACCGCTGAAACTGTACTCGTTAGGAGTCGATGAAGGTTTGTTTGGGGAAAACATTTAGTAAATCGAGAGAAACTAAAAATTGTGGTACTTACAGGAATCATCAGCGTCCGGCCGCGCCTCTCCAAGTACAACCAGGACTGCCGGAAGTTCTTCCAGCTGCGTAGCCTCGCCGACGACGAGCAGTTGTGTGCCGAAAACTACTTCAGCACCAGCGATTCTTGCTTGGACCGCAACGGGGATCCGATCGAGGGAACGCTCGCCAACGGAAACATCAAGATTTCCATCGTCGTAGGGCTGACGGCGTACAGTGCGGGTTGTCCCGGCGCACCAGAGACGGTCACCGTGTACACAAGGCTTTCGGCATACATGGAATGGATTCGGTCCATCGTGGAATCTTAAGCTGTTTACTTTTAAGTTACAAATTATACTGGGAAATGCGTCGATTTGCTGGTACCACTTAATACCGACTAGTTTGGGGTTGGTTCTTTTTTTCCTGATAAGAGTATCACACGCACACACACACACTCAAGCTTAGGGCCACTCGTCTTCGCCATCGATCGCCCTGAAATCGCTAACTGTCAGCCAAGTGAGTCCGTTCCCCTCAGGTTTATGTCCCGACGGTAGCAGCACATTCCACCACCAAGTTCGCTTTCGCACAAGTCCCAAAAACAGCTTCCAGTTCCGCTTGGGACCAAAATCGTACGGATTCTGGTACGTCTTCCCGAGCGCCGCAAGTCGCTTCGTTTCGGACTTGTTGATGTGCGCCTCGATGCTCGTTTCCCCGCGCGTTATCAACGAACTGTGCCACGCCGTAAGAGCACCCAACGCAAACAGAGTGGCCACGTTGATCAGCGCCATGAACACGATTGCGCGATGTTTCGCCGCGTTGCTGCTGTAGTCCTGCGGCACGGGCAGGTCGTGCTGGGCCGGAACCAACCCGTCGTCGATGTAGTCGTTCATTTCGGTCTAGAGAAAATTACTTTTATTCACATAATTTAAATTAAAGAAGAGTTGAAAACCTACCACTGGAATGATGTGCCCGGACAGATTGAATCGCACCGGATGGCCGTGCAGCGGTTCGACCTCGTTCCAACCGGCACCATCGCCGAAAAGAACGTTCCACCCCAGCTCGAAGCCAAAACATATGATGAACAGCACACCGACCGAGGTGTACAGCATGTACAGGAAGAAGTACCGATGGTTGCCGTACCCAACGCAGTTGTTGAGCCATGCTGAAGAGTTAGACATTAATTAAATTCGTCCAGAAGAAAGTCAGAGTAACTTACGACAGTGATGATCCATTTTCAGCACGCACTTGTTGCACACCGAGCAGTGATGCGTTCTCGGCGGCTTTGGGGCAATACATTTCTTACAGATACTCACAGCCTCAACTATTAGCTCTTTCTGAAATATCAAAAGACATGTTTTAGCGTTTCAAAATAAGCGAGTTTCGAGTTCGTTACCTCCGGTGGATACCCGGGCGATGTGGCCGCAGCTTTGTAGAAATTGTAAGCCACATTCCACAGCAGCCAGTGGCCCACCAGCATGAGAAAGTAGGTCGTGTTCTGGCTCTTGTTCCACCAGTACGGAAGGCCGACCCAGTAGCAGATTATCACGACCGCCGCGGTCAGACAAACCACGGCAAATACAAAGAACTAAAGAGATTTTTTATTATTACGCGCTTGAAAACAATCATTTAAAAAGTTTACCGGTCCCAACAGATGGGTGAAATTGTCCACGAACCAGAAGATTGGCTCCAGGCCCACATCCGAGGCGTAGGATTGGCTCATGTGGTGGTTGTAGGTGAGGGAACGGAGGCATTGCATCGAATACTGGCAGCGGACGCGAATGGAATCGCTGAGGGGAGTGTTGAGAGTTCCACTAAACTAAGTTCAGATTATTCAACAATACTTACAGAAGTTTTTTCGGAAATTCTTTCAGTCTCCAGCGAATGCGACCCATGGTTGCGGTCAGCAAATTGAATACTCGTAATTTTAGAATTGCTTGTTTTATCTACACTAACATCATTATGTACCGATTGTTATAACATTTTCACTAAGAACTTTGTCCCAAAGAACCTATTTGCGTGGTCAATCCAGATTTTAATAGAGAAATTTGAGGAAATCGAACGAAACACTTGCAATTTGCACAAAATTTGTTTACAAACTAAATGCGATCTGTCAAACAGGCCGAGTAAACAAAAAATCGACAAGGTGGGGTCACCATATTTAAAGGGCGTCTCCACAGCCGGGACCAAATATGATCGAAAGCAATCAAAATAAAAAAAATATATATATAAATCCAGAGCTTTTTTTTTTAAAGGTCCTATAAACCAAATTTTCATTTTTTGCTTTCGGGGTGTTTTTGAACACCCCTGACTCAAGGCAGTTTTAAAAACACTCAAAAAGCAAAAATTTAAAATTTCTCGGAAAATTTGGTTTTTAGGACCTTTTTAAAAAAAAACTCTAGAAATATTGAAATTACCAAAGTTTCAACATTTGCATGGAAAAAGTGTTTTAAAATGCATTTTGCACTAGTGCAGTTGTTTTGTAATCATTAGTTTCAAAAAATTTAATATTTCTCGATTAAATTTTCAAAAGGTCCTATCTGCATAGGAAACCCATGAGGGATAGGTTGTTTTGAAAATTTATTCTAGATTTGACAAAAACAAAAATTTAAGCGAAAAAAACCTTTTTGCGATAATAAACACTGACAATTTTCAAAAATTAAAAAGATATTTAAATAAGCTAATATGCTTAAAATGATTCTAAACGCAGGGGAATGCATTTAAAATTGATTTCAGCTGATTGTATTTACTTAAATTGGGTCCTAAAATTAAGTTTAGATTGCTAATATATTTCTCGAGTTTTTTTTGAAAAGGTCCTATAAACAAAATTTTTACTTTTTGCTTTTTGGGTGTTTTTGAATACCCCTGACTCAAGGCGGTTCTAAAAACACCCAAAAAGCAAAAATTGAAAATTTTGTTTATAGGACCTTTTCAAAAAAAACTCTAGATTTGTTCATAACGATAAAGCTTATTTTTCTGAGTACAATGACCCTTTGTACGACCGCAAAGGACTTAAAATGTGTCGTGATCAGGGACTTTCTTTTATAATAAAAACACAGATATTTTGCAATTAACAAACAACACGTCTTATTCCACAGAAATTAACCACAAAACGGATTTGACAATCTTCATTATTAAGCGCAAAACATACGTTGCCAGTGCCTGTTTATTTTGCATTGGCCAGTCTGTTTCCCTCGACAGTCTGTAATCAGAAATGGTTTTGAATCGTGTTTTTACCGCTGTACATAAAAATTTACATAGGGCTTTAGGACCCAATTTCCATTGAAATTTTTAAGTTTCTTGAAAACATTTCCTTTGCCCCCTGATTTTTCGGGCCAATTTTGTAGGGGGGTAGAAACAATAACTTTAATAAAAAATTCTTATTTAAAACATTAAATGTTTTTTAATGTTCGTTTTTTACCGGCAGTGGAGAAACCCTGAATACCCGTAACGCCGTGTCTCTCTAGTAACGCCTGCTGTCGAAACTTCAAAACAGAGAGCATTTTCAAAACAATGCGAACTGATTTGAATTTTTCCTTCTAAAAGTTACTGTAAATTGCGTGTTTTGAGTGTTAGGTTTTAGTAAAAACATTTCAAAATGGGATTTTTAACCATCCTGAAGAAAATGAAGCAAAAGGAGAAGGAGATGCGCATCTTGTTGCTGTAAGTAAAGGCCACACGAAATCATCTGCAGCGATGACTAACGATTTCCTTCTTTTATCCCTCTGCAGTGGCCTCGACAACGCCGGCAAGACCACAATCCTGAAGCGCTTCAACGGGGAACCGATCGACCAGATCTCTCCGACGCTGGGCTTCAACATCAAAACGCTCGAGTACAACAACTACACGCTAAACATGTGGGACGTGGGTGGCCAAAAGTCGCTCCGGTCGTACTGGCGAAACTACTTCGAGTGCACCGACGGGGTCGTTTGGGTCGTGGACAGCACCGACCGGATGCGGATGGATTCCTGCCGGGAGGAGCTGGCCGTACTGCTGCAGGAAGAACGACTGGCCGGGGCGACGCTGTTGGTGCTTGCGAACAAGCAAGACTTGCCGGGAGCGCTGACGGCGAACGAGATCAAGGACGTGCTGCAGCTGGAAAAAATCGAGACGCATCACTGGGCGATCCACGGGGTGAGTGCGGTTACTGGGGGGAAGCTGATCGAGGCCATCGACTGGCTGGTGGACGACATTTCCAAGAGAATCTTCACGCTGGATTAGACTCGGTAAGTCGCTAAATTATGTATTTATTATTCCACAAATATACTCTCTATTACTATTCTTGAAGTCGCCCCTGGAAGATATTTTGAGAAATTCCCTGTTCGGATGAGTGAAACACAAATTTTTGAATATATAACTCATTTTTATTGCATCAGGACGGCTTGAGATTGTCCTCGATCCACGACATGTACTTTCCGACCCTCGTAAAAATTCCGGGAACGTTCCTCTCCCCGCACGTGTTCAAACCGGCGGAAACAATTCCAAACTGAATAAATCTCGCATCACCGTTCAACATTCCCACCGTTCCCAGCGGTCCACCGGAATCGCCCCGGCAGCTGTCCACCAGATCCTTTCCTCCGGCGCAGATTTGCTTATCCGAGAGCAGCACAGTTAAACGATTGCTAGCCATCACCTGCTGGCATTCGGAATTGTCCACTCGGGGCAGGGTGGCCTTCAGAAGGACGTCCGAAAGATCGTTCTTTTCCGTCGTTCCCCAACCAGTTATGATGTACTTGGGATGCAGCATGTTCTGGTAGTCCTTCGTCACCGGGAGGCAGATAGGCTTGATGTGATCTGAAAAATTATAAAAAGTATTATTCCTGGAGTTTTTTAAACTTAAAATTTCAAACAAACCTTCAAACATCACATTTCGAACTAATCGAATCAATCCAATGTCGTTCGCATACTTTGGCTTGTTGTACTCGGGGTGAACAATCTCCAACTCAACTGCGATATCCTGAACCGGTCCTGCGCAGTCGTCCTCCGAGCCAATACAATCCTGCTCCTTGCTTTTGGTGTGCTCTCCCAAGCGAACGTGATCCCTTTGAAATAGAAATTAAAATTAGTCACCTCAAATAAGAAGACCCTCAATCCAACTCACAGTGCAAATCTCCTAACTCCCAGGCAGTGTGCCGCCGTCAAAACGTATCGTTCATTTATCAACGACCCACCGCAGCCGTCCGTAATCGTCCCGCTGAGATCTTTGTACCTCAGCAGTGCCATCCACGGGAACTCAAACGGAGCGGTGGCTTGTCCGTTGGAAATCCGGTCCGTCGTAATGATGCCACACTCAACTGGAAGCAGGGACGGCTTTTTCGAACCCTGCTTGTCCACCAGCACCGACTTGTCGATTTCACTCAGCTGGCAGCAAACGGCCTTGGTGACGCCCGCCAACCGGCACACCGACTGCCGGATGTAGGTCAAAATCTTCGGCGGGATCTTGTTGTTTGTCAGCTGGAAAATCTTGTAGATATTGCGGCATCCCTCCACCGGGACGCACATTCCCGGCTGCATGGCCGGGGTGGTGCAGGAGGGGTTTTCTGTTGGAGAAATTAAGATTTAGATTTATTGTTGTTTTCAACAGATTTAGATATAAAAACGTTACTTAATCGGTGGTTGGTCATAAAGTGAATACACTACATAGCCTTAAAAAAGTGTATAAATAACACTTACTTGATCAAAATATCTAAGATCCGGCCTAGAAAAAAGTGAATTGAAACACTAAAGTACTTATAACTTTTGATAGGGTTGTCAGATTTTCATTCTTTTGAACTCTTTGCAAAAATCTCTCGATTACCCATCCAACGATAGGTCGCATGGTGGATCCGGACAACGTTTTCATCAAGATATATGAGATCCGGCCTCTAAAAACTGTATAAATAACACTTAAGTAATTATAACTTTTGATAGGGTTGTCAGATATTCAACGTTTTGGGCTCGTTGGAAAGGTATTTTAAATACCTTTCTAAAAATATATAGCATGACAGATTTTCTTACAAAAGCCACCCTTTTTACAATCTTCCGAAGTTTAGCTAAAACCTGGGGACCTTAAGACGGATCGAATGAGACAAAAACGGTCCAAATCGATTTAAACAGTCTGGAAATAATCGTAATATCTACAAAAGAAAGCTCCCACATTGCAAATTATTAAAACTTTAGTATTAAAAAATACAGTTTTTTTGTTAAAGTTTAGTATTTTACACTAAAAACACTGGTGTGGTGAAAATCTATTGATAGTTTAGCGTCGTTTGAAAGCCATATTGCAGTTGTTAGTATTTCAAAAAAAAAAGCTTTTTTTTTATTTTAATATTTTATACTAAAACTCTAATGGAGTGAAAATCTGAAGAAAAAAATGGCTTTGATTGAACATTTTTAAGCACTGAAGCATTTTAACTTACTTAAAATCTTCTATCGTTATCCTCCCTACTTTATACCCTTTCTTTTAATTTCTTCTGACGATAAAATTAAGAGAGCCGAAATGGGTTTCTCAAAGTTTATAAAATATTTATAGGTGTATTCGGGTAAAATATCTGTTTGATCAGGTCATGAATAATAAGTTCACTTTTGATTTCAAAAAGGCAACCAATTAAATATGAACAACCATTGCATAATGTAAAATTGTAAAATTAAATTTTTACATCTTAATACTAAAGTTCGGTGTTTAAAAATAAAATTATAATTGAAAAAAAATTTCAGCACTGCATATTTTTCGTTGCCATTGATACAATCTGAATAATTAAATAAATACAAAATAATCGCTAACACCAAATTGATTTCCATTTTTTAATGTTAGGAAAGCATTTTTGTATGGTCATCAGTTGTGAAATTTGTATGAAGATTTTTATGAAAAAAAAAAATTATGCAAAATACTTTTTTGCCTTAAGAACCTTCCTGAAATGCACTAATAATATCGATGCTCAACATTTTGAAGAACTGTCAAACTTTTAAAATCATGGATTTCCCTTGCTTTCCTTAAACAAAATACTTTTTGGGTAATTCTCTACCAACTCACACGAAATCGGGAAAAGTTGCCCCGACCCCTCTTCGATTTGGGTGAAACTTTGTCCTAAGGGGTTTCTTTTGTCCATGATCACGAATCCGAGGTCCGTTTTTTTGATATCTCGTGACGGAGGGGCGGTACGACCCCTTCCATTTTTGAACATGCGAAAAAAGAGGTGTTTTTCAATCATTTGCAGCCTGAAACGGTGATGAGATAGAAATTTGGTGTCAAAGGGACTTTTATGTAAAATCAGACGCCCGATTTGATGGCGTACTTAGAATTCCGAAAAAAACGTATTTTTCATCGAAAAAAACACTAAAAAAGTTTTAAAATTTCTCCCATTTTCCGTTACTCGACTGTAAAAAATTTTGGAACATGTCATTTTATGGGAAATTTAATGTACTTTTCGAATCTACATTGACCCAGAAGGGTCATTTTTCATTTAGAACAAAATCTTTCATTTTAAAATTTCAAAGCTTTTTTTCGTAAAATCGCGATTACTCGTGATGTTTATAAGCAAACTCCTTATGTCTTTATATCAAAATTTTTGTAATTGTCTGCTCTACAACTTTGTAGAACATTGTTACACTCTAAAAAATAACCCTGCAAAGTTAGAAAAAAACACGAAATTTTAAAATGAAAATTTTTGTTCTAAATGAAAAAATGACCCTTCTGGGTCAATGTAGATTCGAAAAGTACATTAAATTTCCCATAAAATGACATGTTCCAAAAATTTTTACAGTCGAGTAACGGAAAATGGGAGAATTTTTAAAACTTTTTTAGTGTTTTTTTCGATGAAAAATACGTTTTTTCGGAATTCTGAGTACGCCATCAAATCGGGCGTCTAATTTTACATAAAAGTCCCTTTGACACCAAATTTCTATCTCATCGCCGTTTCAGGCTGCAAATTATTGAAAAACACCTCTTTTTTCGCATGTTCAAAAATGGAAGGGGTCGTACCGCCCCTCCGTCACGAGATATCAAAAAAACGGACCTCGAATTCGTGATCAGGGACAAAAGTTACGTCTTAGGACAAAGTTTCACGCAAATCGAAGAGGAGTCGGGGCAACTGCTGTGTGAGTTGGCGGAGAATTACCCTTTTCTAGACAAATCGATTCCATTGTGCTCTCCGTTTCAGAATCCTCTCTGCGGCTAATGCAACGCAGTAGGCCTGGCCGCTTTAATGAGTGTAATACATTTCGGGTGATCTCGGAATTACTACAATCATTAATAATGACAAGAAAGAACTTGGGGCGTAATCTAACTTCAAGCCCTTCCAGGATGCTTTCTTCGGACTGGCTGCCCTTGTGTTTGATTAGATTAGATTAGACACACAAACTCTCTTTTTTCTTTTTTTTTACCGAAAAAATGTGTAAAAATGTGAACCTGATGAAAATTTATCATTTTCTGATGTAAGATTACACATTTCATTTGACACAAAACCTGTCACCATTTCCTGATGAATATTACCATCCTTTTTTTACTGTGTATCTAATTAGCATAAAAGAGCACAGAGGCGTCGACATTATTGCGGCACATATTGCAAAGCTTTTATCGATGCAGACTTAACGTCTTCGCTGTGATTTTATATTGCTCAAATATTTGCCAGCAATCAAGCACAAATTTCCCTTGAGAAAGGCTTCGAATTCAATATTTCGTTTCAAAACAAAAATCCCCTCTAAGTTGTTTTTCCTTATCTCCTTGAAATTCCAGTTTACCCCTAACATTATTAACATACTTTTGGCACATAACGTCATGATTCGAATTCCCGGACGCTTCGAAACCCGGACACTCCATCTTGTTTTATCAATTATTTGGATATAAGTTCGCATTATGAATATCTAAACTGGGTTATATGATTAATTCTAACATCAACTTTCATTTAAAGTTTGTTTGAACGCTGTAGTTAATGTTAAAACAATTGAATAAAATAAAATTATAAGATTACCAAAAATGCGAAACATTTCACGTGAAATATTTCATAGGCGTCCGAAGCACCGGGAAGGCAAAGCAAAATTTATGGTTTTGATTTCCTTAAATTCTAGCAAATGTTTAATAAAATATCGATTGTTTTGATGTTAACAGCTTATTTGAGACCTAAACAATGCAATTCACTAACATTTCAGTCCAAATTTGTGCGATTCATTAGCAAAAACGAGTGTCCGGAATTCGAAGCAAAAGTGTCCGGATTTCGAATCAGCTTTTATCAGTGTCCGGGATTCGAAGCACAACAAGTCATTTTAATTTTAAAATTCTGATGAAAAATTGTTAGAAAAGGCATATTTTGCATGCATTTTCTTGAAACTGACTGTTTATACTACATCCTGATGATATTTCTACGGTTCTAACTTATTACATGATTTTTTGCCAGCTATAACGAAAATGATATGCTACTAAGTGTCCGGATTTCGAATCATGACGTTATCTATACCAGAAAAATACAAATACTACAAGAATCCACACAAAAACGAACAAACCAGTTTGTCACAGTCTAATGCGTTCAAAAAAAACCGGTAAACTGACTCGATTAAAGCCGTAACGATCATCCTCCCACAAGAAAAAAAAAACTTACGCGCTTCAGCTCCTTGCAAAAAGCACCAACTACCCCAACTCAACGCAAGTCCAAGTACCACTATCAAATGCATCGTTTCGTATCGTATCGTAAACGGCGCCTTTGCTATAAACTTGTAAACTCAAAACGCGCGCGCTCACTAAAAGTCAACCTCTTCGGCTCGATCCTTCGACAAGACTGACCGGACAACGCGAGCCGGCATCGATCAGGAAGACCCTAAGCCGCCTCAGAATGTCGTCATTCAGCGAATCTCAATGAGGTGCTCGAAGCTCGTCGTCACGCGATTGACATACCTCGGCTATGACTCTCTTTCTCTTGGGTTGCGAACCTCGGCCAAACCTGATCATTCCTGGCCTGCCCTACGTCGGCGGGTTCAAGATCGTGTCACGTGCTTTCTTGTGCGCCAACGGCAAACTGACCTGGCGCGTGGTTTCGTTGCGAGAGGTGTGTTGTTGGACACCCCTCCTTTTTTTCCTACTCTAGGGGGGAGGTTTTGAAAATTCCCCAACATAACCAGATCTTGTCACCGCAACAGAGCTGTAAAGACGCACCCGATTAGGTTGGTTTGTGCAATTGGACGCGAAGGTGGGTCGAGCTTGGTGTGACTCATCGTATCGTGAATAAATATTAAAGTTGTTTGTTGCTTTAAGACAATTGGATGTCATAACATCAGTTCTTTGTTCCAGATATTAAATATCACACTTTTTTTTAATATTCTTGAAATTTAATCTAATCTAACCCTATAGCGCAACCATTTTTTCGGAAGCATCCCGAAGAATTTCGGGATGAATACTTCCAACATCCTTCTTTTCTAAACGGCCAGGCCAACTGCGTAAAGTTAACCGCAAAAATGATTCGTTGGAGTGGATTGAGTTTGAACTTAAAGGTTCAAACAACAATACAGTTCTGAATCTGTTTATATTCTTGAAAACCTATTTTTTTGCAATAATCTATTCAGATTTTTTAGCGAAGATGGCGTTACGAGTGGTGCTCGCCCGAAATGTGAAAATCGCACAGAAGTACCAACATTAGAAAAAAAAAGTGTAGCTGTCATGCCATAGGGGGATGGCGTCGCTATTTTTTGACCACGTTTTCCACTTTTCGGCCAACGAAACCGACTGCTTTATCGACTTTATTTTGCTGGCGAGAGAGGATGCCGTCTATTTTTAGACGATGACTCAGCACTTTTCCACTTTTGCACTTAATAAAACTAGATAGCAGCACCATGTAACGCCACGTCTCTATGGCATACTTTTTTTTTTGTAATGTTGGTACCATTGCGTGATTTCCGCATGCTATTGGGATGCTAATTTCGAAGATTTATCTGAAAATTTTTAGAAATTTTGGTTTCACGAAAATGTGACGAAAGTTACAAATATCTTAACCCTGTACTGCCCAAATTTTTTTTTTCGAAAATTTTTATTTTTCCCGTATTCAGGAGGTCATTTTGAGCAACTTTTGTTCTACGAAAAACTTTACGTCTCTTTTTTATGTTTTTCTTGTTTCATTTTTAGTAATTTAATTTGCATTTATCTTGTTTATTTCATGTTTGTTTTTGGTAATATTTGGCCTATTCTACCACCTCCAATAATTACATTTTGCCTATCTAATTTTTTCATGATTTAACAGTCACTTTTTCAATTTTTTGCTTGTTTTTCACATTTTCTGGTATAAAATGGTACCATTATCATTTAAATTGTTAAAAAGTGCGTAGAGGCATATTCTGGGACACTACAAAAATTACTGCATACTTCTTTTTACTGAAAATATAGGAAATGTTAGTAAAAAACACAGACAAAGTTTACCCATAAAAAAATGACATATTTAAAAACATTGGCAAAGTCACATAAAACAAGTAAAACTTCAAACCCAAACATTTTCTAAAATTTTAAGAGTTCTTCTTTCTAATGCTTTTGGAAGATCACAAATTGGTTGAAAAATGAATTATTGGCGATTATTTTTTAAATCGAATCCCGCCTGGGTTGTAGAGGGTTAAAGATGGAAAATCCTGTTTATATTAGTCAAATCAAAAACTGATCAAATTCATTAACAACCTTATTTTTTTAATTATCTGGCTCAAAGATTTCAAACAAAAAATATTTTTTTATGATGTTAAACAAATCTCGATTCTTAAAAAACACATAAAAAACTGATTCAGTCCGTTTGTCTCTGACATAATTCAATTTAAAAAAAAAAGCAGCAACAACAAGGTTTCATCAATCAATTCGAACCGATTCAGACGCGCAAGAAGTGGGCACGATTCAACATGTTTGTGGAGGCGCCTGCGGAAGATTTAAAAGTAAACAAGATGGAAAGCAACTTTTAAGATTCAGGTAGAAAAACAACCGGGATATTCCTGAAAATTATTTGCCGTATTCTGTTTGTCGGCTGGTACATGAAATTTATCTAATGAATCAGCATTTCCATTGTTTGCAATTGTTTTAACAAACTATGAATAAAACATAGCAAAAATCAGGGTTTTGCCAACATCACTTGGGAAAGGCACATTTTTTTGCAGTAATTTTATAATTTTGAAGAATTTGTTTCCAAGTCGTCGAGACAATTATTTTAAAAAATCAACAATATTATCCGGAGCCTCGATTATCCGAAAACATTTTTTTTTTCATTTTCTGACTTTTAACATCAAACTCGAGTTCTGCGGTACCATTTTAGTCAAATTTGTATAGTTGATTGCCTATTATATTGCAGAATACATTTTTTTACTATTTCATCACCGCCATTTTCTTTAGAGTAGTTGGGTCTTTCATATATTTTTTGTGATTCGATTATCCGAAGTGATTTTTTTTCTGAGGCCTTCGGATAATCGAGTCTGGACTGTATAGAATTTCCTACGAGAAACTATATAATATTATTACAGGGTGACCACTCAAATCCCATTTTCAAATTCCCGACTTTTTCCCGACTTTTTTTCCAGACTTTTTCAGAATGCTCAAATAATACGCATTTCTTATCTAAAGAATGATTTCATACAAAAAACTTTCTATAAGAAATGTCAATATTAACCACAAAAAAAAAATAAATGAATTTAAAAATAATCCAAATATAGGCATTTTTTGTAAATACAAAAACTAAACAACAATTTAAAAAAGCTTCAAAAATGGAATTAAATTATTATGATTCAGAGTAGAAACACAAACAATAATTGTTTGTGTTTCTACTCTGAATCATAATAATTCAAAGACTAATTATTAGTCTTTGAAAAAAATATCGAAAGTTCAACAATACTTACAACTTCCTTGTAATTTTTTAAATTGGCAAAAGTATAGTTTTTGATACTTCGTTTCATCTGGTTCGTTTCATCAAAAGGTCAAAGATAACTGAACTTAAAATTTCTTTCTATTTTTTTAAACTTCATCATCATTTTAAATCAAAGAATGATTAAAACATAATTGCTGATATTATTTATTCAAAGGATTTAGAATTTGTCAAGGAATTTATAAAAAAATGTTTCTGCCAAGTTCCCTTTTTAATTTTGTAATTTTTGATATATTTTTTTCAATTTTAGTTTATCTAGTGGTCAGTATTTACCTGTTTTTTTTTTCAATGAACATTCAGTTTGATATGATTTCATGTTTTACCACTTATTTTAAGCAAAATGTTTGAAGAGACAATTTTTTTAACAGTTTTGCAATAACTCTTACTTTCTTTTTTTTTTGCAATTTCCAAATTTTCTTTATATTTTCAAAACGTAAAAAAAGTTTTTAAATTTTGGATTTTATTCGATATTTAAATTTTCCGAAAGCTGAAAATCAAGCTTTTTGTATAGTAGGTAATTTACCCATACTCTCAAAAAAAGTTAAAAGGCAACATTTGAAAAAAAAAACATATTTTTAATTACTTAATGAATTTAGTTAAACAATTAAAAATATTTACCAAAAAAACCATTGCCAAACTCAAGTTGGAATCTGTTTTCAAATATTCAATCTATGTGACAAAATGAAATAGAATCATAACTCTAAGCTGGCCATTAGGCTCTATTTTTATATTAGTTTATCATTAACTTAACCTCTTGTTTGATAAACAAAAAAAAAGAGATCATATGATTCATGAAAAATATTATGAAGATCTGTGTCAAAGACTCCTATATATATTATGATTTTGAATGTTTTAAACAGCTTTTCCATACTCAAATATATTGAATTAGTGAAAAGAACCTTAAATTTTAAGTAAGTTACTCAAGTAGAATTGAGCAAATTCAATTTGAAAATTGCACAAAATACTACAAAATTATTCAAGAGTTAAAAAATAATTTTCAAACAAGTATGCTTAGAATTCCCGAATTTTCCCGACTTTTTGACAAAAAATCATAAATTCCCGACTTTTTCCCGATTTTTTGCGGATTTTGGCGAGTTCCCGACTTTTTCCCGACTTTCCCGATTTCCCGACTTGAGTGGCCACCCTGATTATTAATATTATATATATATATATATATTTGGGTAAAAAGCAACGCCACCTACCGGCAACATTCTTAATTATTTTTTCCCTATACAGTTCAGACTCGTTTATCCAAAGCCATGATTATCTGAAAATTTGTGTGGGACCAGCGATGGAAGAATCTTCATCAAATAAATATCTTTTGACCCTCATCAAAAGAAAAAAAAAACAGAAGGGAACATGGCTCTCCTCTCTCGCTCACGAATGATCGGTAAATTAAAATTCAAAAAATCGTTATCTGGATTATTCGGCGGAGCACCGATTTCACTACTACACTTGCAGGTTTAATGTCACACGTTGAAAAATAACCTGTCACTTTTTGTAGTTGACCATAAATGTAAACAAAACAAAATTAATTAATTGAATTGGTGCTGACAATGAGATACAAAAAAACCTTCTTCTGATTGTTTTTCTAAGGAATGTTCGGTAGCGTTTTTTTGTGTGTTCCGACTCCTATTTCTTTCGCGAGTGAAGGAAACTAGCCAGCAAGATTTTTTTTGCGATTATTTCATCTGTGGTCTGGACTTTTTGCCTTCCTCACCTCCTGAGGCAAGGCTATAAAATCACTCGAAAATTGAACTTCTTAAATATACCTTCTAGATATACCTTCACGTATACATATCGACTCAGAATCAAATTCTGAACAAATGTCTGTGGGGATGTGTGTAGACATGTTTTTTTTTCCACACGATTTTCTCAGAACTGGCTGAACCGATTTTGGCCGGGTCAGCCTTATTCGATTCATTTTGGGGTCCCATAAGACCCTATTAAAATTTATTCTGTTTAGTAAAGTAGTTAAAAAGTTATGCTAAGAAAAAGATTTTTGTATCTACAAACTTTAGTAAGAAAGGCAAAAAGGGTGATTTTTAGCATAACCTCATAAGGCCGTCTTTTTGTTTACGTGCGAGAGTCGCGCCAGATGCGAAACACCCGGTTGCCACATTGCTTCAAATGAGAGTCTGCATGTTTTCTGGAAAAGTCTGTACCAGTTATATATTTTTTTCATAAACTTATTTTCATTAACGTCATGATTCGAATTCCCGGACGCTTCGAAACCCGGACACTTCAACTTGTTTTATCAATTATTTGGATATAAGTTCGCATTATGAATGTCAAAACTGTGTTATTTGATGAATTCTAACATCAACTTTCATTTAAAGTTTGTTTGAACGCTGTAGTTAATGCCAAAACAATTAAATTAAATAAAATAATAAGTTTACCAAAAATGCGAAACATTTCAACTGAAATATTTCATAGGCGTCCGAAGCACCGGGAAGGCAAAACAGAAATTTATGTTTTTGATTTCCTTAAATTCTAGCAAATTTGTGTATAAACTATCGATTGTTTTGATGTTAACAGCATATTTGAGACCTAAAGAATGCCATTCACTATCATTTCAGTCCAAATTTGTGCGATTCATAAGCAAAATCGAGTGTCCGGAATTCGAAGCAAAAGTGTCCGGATTTCGAATCAGCTTTTAACAGTGTCCGGGATTCGAAGCACAACAAGTGATTTTAATTTTCAAATTCTGATGAAAAATTGTTAGAAAAGACATATTTTGCATGCGTCCTCTTAAAACTGACTGTTTATACTAAATCCTGATGATATTTCTACATTTCCAACTTATTACATGATTTTTTGCCAGCTATAACAAAAATAATATGCTACTAAGTGTCCGGATTTCGAATCATGACGTTATTACTTTGTAAATGTGAGGAAGGCACCAACCACCTACTGGTGGATTAAGAAACGTTTCTTTTTTGTGATTTTTACTATACTTCCACACACAACTTTAATTGCCTAAAACCAAATCTTGGAGCTTATGGTGGTGTGTCCACCTCTGTAGAATCAGAAGTGTGTTGTTGTATGAAGACTCCGTGCTCAAAATCAACCCACATCTACGAATCATCTCTGCGATAAAACTTTACGCAGTAGGCCTGGCCGCTTCATCGTGTGTGAGGTTCAATACATTCTAATGCCATGGCGTACTACAAATGTTAATAAATGACAAGAAGAAAGCTAGGCGTAATCTAACCTAAGGCTTTCTCCAGGATCCCTTCAAAAGAATGGCTGCGCTAGATAAGATTAGATTATATTTTCTGAACTGTTAAAATTATGATGTGATATTTTTTATATACAAACATAAATCAATATTCAAATCAGGTGAGCATTATTTATTTGGTAATTAAAAATATATTTTCTATGTCACATATCAAAAAACTCTCGTTCACACTCAAGTCCACGCATCTCAAGCTCTAATGTTCTGCAAGATCCAGTCCATGTAGCTGGCCACCCGGCAGTAGATTCCGGGCACGCTCTTCTGTCCGCACGTGTTCACCCCGGCCGAAACAATGCCAAACTGCACGAACCGCGCCCCGTTGTAGTTGGTGCTGAACCCAAGCGGACCTCCGGAATCACCCCGGCACGTGTCCACCAGCTTCTCTCCTCCGGCGCACATCTGCTTGTCACTGAGCGCCACATTCAGCCGGTTCTCGGTCATTTTCTGCTGGCAGTCGGCGTTGCTGACGCGGGGCAGAATCGCCTCCAGCAGCACGTCCGAACCGGTTTGGTTTTCGGTTGTGCCCCAGCCGGTCACGACGTAACGATCGAACTGTTTCGACCGGAGGTCCGCAGTCACCGGGAGGCAGATCGGACGGATGTGGTCTGGTTTTGGGGGGAGAGAAGGGTAGTCTCGTTAGTATACTTATTACTAATACTTTTTCAAAGCGATCCTCACATTTCCACGTGATGGCACGCTCCAACCGAATCAGCCCAATGTCGTTGGCGAACTTTGGCCGATTGTAGTCCGGATGAATCTCGAACGACTCCACCTTGTACTGCTCGGCCGGGTCGGCACAATCCCGCTCGATTTCCTCTCCGTCGGCGCCCCGGTAGATGTTGCAATCGATTTCGCTGCTTCTGGTGTGTTCTCCCAAAATTACGTGATCACTGCGAAAGAAGAATAAACCATTGAAACATTTCAAACCATCGCCACATTCCACCAACTTACATTCTGAGCGTGCTCCTGGTCTTGAGGCAGTGGGCCGCCGTCAACACGTAACGCTTGTGGATGATCGATCCGCCACAGCCGTCAATGAACGCTCCGTTCGTTTCGTACCGCAGCAGGGCCATCCACGGGTAGTCAAAGACCTTGGTCACGTTACCACCGGCGATCCGATCGCTCACCGATTGGCCACAGTCCGTCGGCAGCAGGTTCACGTTCCCGGACAACGGGGCCAGCGTCGTGGTCGTCGGTTCCGGACCGACCTCGGTCGGCTGACAGCAAATGCTTCGGGGCACCCCCGGAAGGGTACACGCGGCCCGTTTGATGTAGTTGTCATACTGGGGCATCGGCGTTGGGCTCGTGATGATGCTGTAGATGTTTTTGCAACGCTCGACCCGGACGCACATGCCAGGCTGCCGGCTGGGGGTGGTGCACGGTGCGCTTTCTGTAAGCAAACGTCGGACGTTTTCGATCAATTCGATGTTGAAAAAAAAATATGATTTGGAAACAAGGCAACAGATTGCGCTAGTGGAAAGCTTTTTTTTTGTGCCTCATTGCAGTTTCTTGTCTTCGTGTCTGTGATAGAAATGTAAAAATACTATCGATTTTTTCGTACGGTAAAGGAAAAAATCGAATTCAAAAATGCTTGGAATTTTTCATCTGTGCATCCTTGTTTCAGACAAACAAAAAAGAAGTGTCGCGATTGCTATTGTTGGTGTTTTTTGTTTTTGGCAACAAATGTTTTTTTTTATTTCGGAGAATTTTTTTAGGCCAATGCAAATTTTATTACGTGTTTTGCCCATTTTAAATTTTCCGAAAAAGGTGAAAAAATTATTCATGCTAAAACAAATATTACAAAGTAAAAAAATTCTGTGTAAAATCGCATGCAAAAGCATGCACATCACCTTTGTGAACAAAATCATGTAATATTGTATGAGAAAACGTGTACACAAAAAGCATCTACAAAAGAAAATAAATAAATTTTGCACACCTCAAAAATAATATCCATCTATTGCGAGTCATATCCAGATTACCAAGTCCGCGCCCCAACCATCTCGGCTATCTCACCCCTGTGAAATTAGATGGATCAACACCGATGTACCTGTACGTTCCCCATACATCGTATACAGTTAATTTAGTATACGACGTACGGGAAACCTACTGCTAAATCGGCGTTGGACAAAACATTTATAAGACGGTGAGATAGCCGAGACGGTTGGTGGCGCGGACTTGGTAATCTGGATATGACTCTCAACAGATTGATATTATTTTTGAGGTGTGCAAAATTTATTTATTTATCTTTTGTAGATGCTTTTTGTGTACACGTTTTCGCATACAATATTACATGCTTTTGTTCACAAAGGTGATGTGCATGCTTTTGCATGCGATTTTACCATCGGATTTTTTGCTGTGATTGTTTATTCCAAAAACTTGTACAATCAAAAGTAAACTATTGTGAATACATTGTATAATTTTTTTTCTATTATATTCGGCAATTTCAGTCTTTTTATACAGATTGGAAACGGTCGTTTCAATTTGGGGGAAAAATAATTTAATAAAAAAAAATTGCATATTTTTTTGACCGTAGCATTAAAACAACAACGCGGAAAAACTCATTGCTCGAAAACATAAATCAACGTTATTTTCAAATATAAAATCAAATACAGGGCCGTAGCCAGGATTTTTGTTCGGGGGGGGCTTGGGTGCAAAAATTCAAAGAGTATAGAAACCAGCAAATTATTTATACCATCACTTGGTTTATGGTATAATTATTAAGATGAATTGTAAAATTGTAAAATAATGTATGCAAAAATGTTTTAAAAGATTTTCTTCTTTAGTTTTCAATGTCTTTATTGAAGAAACTCCTTCGTCAAGAGTTTCTCTTTATTCATACAGCTAGTTTGTATTAAAGGAGTAGAGAAGAAAGTGTTTTTTACATTTTCTTGAATTGTTTAATTGTAATTGAATTTCGTGATAAACTGTCGCTAAATTTAAAATTTACATAACTTGAATAACATTTTTCTAATAAAAAAATCCTGAAAAAATATCGATTTATCTAACCATAAGTATTATATTTTTGTACTTTATACTGAGAGAAAAACCCACGAACAAACTGGTAAATTTGAACTATCAAATTTTAAACCGTCTGGATTTATATTATCAGCTGTGTGATCACTGTGATGGTTTATATGACAAATTGTTTCAGAATTTGAGAATTTAAAAAAAATGAAAAAAATCAGATCTTAATAAAAGGTAATTTTTAAATAAAATTTCAATGTATCGTTTCAGTGTTGCTTATCTTTGAAAAAAAAATTAAAAATAAATTATCCGATCGAATAAACGGTTCAATTTCAACCAACGAGTATCAAAAAATGCTTAAAGACTTTCTTATCCAGCGATATCCAGAGTCAACATATTTTAAAGTCTATGAATTCATAGAAATAATTAAGTTTTTTTTCGGCAAAAAAATTAAATGCACAGTAAGCTTTGAAGTGCTTATTTCATTAAAACGCAAAAATTAACATTATCAAATTTATTGAAAATAGTGTACAAACTGTTAAGCAAGTATTTTCAATGAAAATGATATAACAGCAACTTCAAGCAAAATTTGTATTGTTCTTATCGTGTATAGACTAAGAACTATTGGAGATTGGTCTATTAGTTCCTGAGACACATCTTCTTGAAATAAAAAAAAGTTCAAGATGGTATGTCAGAGACATAACCGAAAGACATAGGACCAAACAATTTGAATGTGTTTTTGGATTGCTAGTGAAATCTGAAATAAGATTATTTTATTTTGTTTCATAGATTTGTCGGCAAAATTGTCATAAATGTTCTCCCAAGGTAAACCTTCTATGAGGGCACCGGCAACTCCAGGTTGTGGCCACTACGGTCGAAATGTCAATTTTCATGTTCAGTATCAAAAACCATGAATTTTGATATCCATATTGCCACAACTCGTATAGTTCTGTTAAAGACCCTCCGGGCCCCGGGGGAACCTGCTTTGAGATCACCGGTCACTCAAGGTTGTGGCCACTACTGTCGGAATGTCAATTTTCATGTACAGTATCAAAAACCATGAATTTTGATACCAATATGCCACAACTCGTATGGTTCTGTAAAAAGTCCTCCGGGCCCCGGGGGAACCTGCTTTAAGGGCACCGGCCACTCCAGGTTGTGGCCACTACTGTCGAAATGGCCATTATGTTCAGTATCAAAAACCATGAATTTTGATACCCATATTGCCACAACTCGTATGTTTCTGTAAATGTCCCCCCAGGCCCCGGGGGAACCTTCTTTGAGGGCACCGGCCACTCCAGGTTGTGGCCACTACTGTCGAAATGGCCATTATTATGTTCAGTATAAAAAACCATGAATTTTGATACCCATAATGCCACAACTCGTATGTTTCTGTAAATGTCCCCCCAGGCCCCGGGGGAACCTTCTTTGAGGGCACCGGCCACTCCAGGTTGTGGCCACTACTGTCGAAATGGCCATTATTATGTTCAGTATCAAAAACCATGAATTTTGATACCCATATTGCCACAACTCGTATGTTTCTGTAAATGTCCCCCCAGGCCCCGGGGGAACCTTCTTTGAGGGCACCGGCCACTCCAGGTTGTGGCCACTACTGTCGAAATGGCCATTATTATGTTCAGTATAAAAAACCATGAATTTTGATACCCATATTGCCACAACTCGTATGTTTCTGTAAATGTCCCCCCAGGCCCCGGGGGAACCTTCTTTGAGGGCACCGGCCACTCCAGGTTGTGGCCACTACTGTCGAAATGGCCATTATTATGTTCAGTATAAAAAACCATGAATTTTGATACCCATAATGCCACAACTCGTATGTTTCTGTAAATGTCCCCCCAGGCCCCGGGGGAACCTTCTTTGAGGGCACCGGCCACTCCAGGTTGTGGCCACTACTGTCGAAATGGCCATTATTATGTTCAGTATCAAAAACCATGAATTTTGATACCCATATTGCCACAACTCGTATGTTTCTGTAAATGTCCCCCCAGGCCCCGGGGGAACCTTCTTTGAGGGCACCGGCCACTCCAGGTTGTGGCCACTACTGTCAAAATGGCCATTATTATGTTCAGTATCAAAAACCATGAATTTTGATACCCATATTGCCGCAACTCGTATGGTTCTGTAAATGTCCCCCCAGGCCCCGGGGGAACCTTCTTTGAGGGTACCGGCCACTCCAGGTTGTGGCCACTACTGTCGAAATGGCCATTATTATGTTCAGTATCAAAAACCATGAATTTTGATACCCATATTGCCACAACTCGTATGTTTCTGTAAATGTCTCCAGGTTGTGGCCACTACTGTCGAAATGGCCATTATTATGTTCAGTATCAAAAACCATGAATTTTGATACCCATATTGCCACAACTCGTATGTTTCTGTAAATGTCCCCCCAGGCCCCGGGGGAACCTTCTTTGAGGGCACCGGCCACTCCAGGTTATGGCCACTACTGTCAAAATGGCCATTATTATGTTCAGTATCAAAAACCATGAATTTTGATACCCATATTGCCGCAACTCGTATGGTTCTGTAAATGTCCCCCCAGGCCCCGGGGGAACCTTCTTTGAGGGTACCGGCCACTCCAGGTTGTGGCCACTACTGTCGAAATGGCAATTATTATGTTCAGTCTAAAAAACCATGAATTTTGATACCCATATTGCCACAACTCGTATGGTTCTGTAAAAGTTCCCCCGGGCCCCGGGGGAACCTTCTTTGAGGGCACCGGCCACTCCAGGTTGTGGCCACTACTGTCGAAATGGCCATTATTATGTTCAGTATCAAAAACCATGAATTTTGATACCCATATTGCCACAACTCGTATGTTTCTGTAATGTCCCCCCAGGCCCCGGGGGAACCTTCTTTGAGGGCACCGGCCACTCCAGGTTGTGGCCACTACTGTCGAAATGGCCATTATTATGTTCAGTATAAAAAACCATGAATTTTGATACCCATATTGCCACAACTCGTATGTTTCTGTAAATGTCCCCCCAGGCCCCGGGGGAACCTTCTTTGAGGGCACCGGCCACTCCAGGTTATGGCCACTACTGTCAAAATGGCCATTATTATGTTCAGTATCAAAAACCATGAATTTTGATACCCATATTGCCACAACTCGTATGTTTCTGTAATGTCCCCCCAGGCCCCGGGGGAACCTGCTTTGAGGGCACCGGCCACTCCAGGTTGTGGCCACTACTGTCGAAATGGCCATTATTATGTTCAGTATAAAAAACCATGAATTTTGATACCCATATTGCCACAACTCGTATGTTTCTGTAAATGTCCCCCCAGGCCCCGGGGGAACCTTCTTTGAGGGCACCGGCCACTCCAGGTTGTGGCCACTACTGTCGAAATGGCCATTATTATGTTCAGTATAAAAAACCATGAATTTTGATACCCATATTGCCACAACTCGTATGTTTCTGTAATGTCCCCCCAGGCCCCGGGGGAACCTTCTTTGAGGGCACCGGCCACTCCAGGTTATGGCCACTACTGTCAAAATGGCCATTATTATGTTCAGTATCAAAAACCATGAATTTTGATACCCATATTGCCACAACTCGTATGTTTCTGTAAATGTCCCCCCAGGCCCCGGGGGAACCTTCTTTGAGGGCACCGGCCACTCCAGGTTGTGGCCACTACTGTCAAAATGGCCATTATTATGTTCAGTATAAAAAACCATGAATTTTGATACCCATATTGCCACAACTCGTATGTTTCTGTAAATGTCCCCCCAGGCCCCGGGGGAACCTTCTTTGAGGGCACCGGCCACTCCAGGTTATGGCCACTACTGTCAAAATGGCCATTATTATGTTCAGTATCAAAAACCATGAATTTTGATACCCATATTGCCACAACTCGTATGTTTCTGTAATGTCCCCCCAGGCCCCGGGGGAACCTTCTTTGAGGGCACCGGCCACTCCAGGTTGTGGCCACTACTGTCGAAATGGCCATTATTATGTTCAGTATAAAAAACCATGAATTTTGATACCCATATTGCCACAACTCGTATGTTTCTGTAAATGTCCCCCCAGGCCCCGGGGGAACCTTCTTTGAGGGCACCGGCCACTCCAGGTTATGGCCACTACTGTCAAAATGGCCATTATTATGTTCAGTATCAAAAACCATGAATTTTGATACCCATATTGCCACAACTCGTATGTTTCTGTAATGTCCCCCCAGGCCCCGGGGGAACCTTCTTTGAGGGCACCGGCCACTCCAGGTTGTGGCCACTACTGTCGAAATGGCCATTATTATGTTCAGTATAAAAAACCATGAATTTTGATACCCATATTGCCACAACTCGTATGTTTCTGTAAATGTCCCCCCAGGCCCCGGGGGAACCTTCTTTGAGGGCACCGGCCACTCCAGGTTGTGGCCACTACTGTCGAAATGGCCATTATTATGTTCAGTATAAAAAACCATGAATTTTGATACCCATATTGCCACAACTCGTATGTTTCTGTAAATGTCCCCCCAGGCCCCGGGGGAACCTTCTTTGAGGGCATCGGCCACTCCTGGTTTTGGCCACCACTGTCGAATTGGCCATTTTTCATGAGAACCGCCGCATCATAGCGACTTCCACGCCGTCCGCTTCGCTTGAATTTCCTCCTTCTGCTGCCGGTGGTTCTTCCTTCTGGTTGCTGGTCCTCTTCTTCTATTGGCCGCTGCTGCTGCTGCTCCGCGCCGGCCCGACGTGCACAGTTCGAGTGCTCGTTCCAAAGTGACTTGCTTTTGGGAAATTTTCTGCTTAAATAGCGGCACAGCCGGAGAACGGCACAAAAGAGGCGCGGTCTCGAATGCATACGCTCGCTCTGATTGGTCATCTGTCCGATTTGTACTGAAAAATTACTCATTTTGATTGCATGTTTTAAGTGCTTTAACTATGTTTAGTCAGACTATCTATGTAGTTAAACAATAGCTGAAGTCTTCCTCTTTCGATTGGTGGTCCAACCATCTGGATTGATTCACAGGGAAAAAAGATATAAGCGTTCAAAATGTCCCCTTTTTTAACGCTTAAAAGTGACGCTTTGGATCGAATTTCTGAACTGGCCCCCCAATATAGTAAGTAAAGACATAGTCCTATGTCAATAAACTTGCACGATAAAAATGCGAATAAATGCGAACACGATTAACAAATTAAAATCTTCAATTTACTTATTTTTTTATTTTGAAATAACTGTCAAAACTGAATTAATTTTTAAAATAATTGTTGATAACCAATATGATTTTAAAAGATAAAGGAGGAAAATAATGTAAAAGTAAATTGGTTGTGCTGGTTATAGAAAAGACTCTCTGTATCTTTCTAAACAAAAAAAACACAAATGAAATCCTTTTTTTTGGATTTCTGGGATTTAACTAATAAAAATTATGTTGAATAATATAGAATTGTAACCATTTATTAGAATCGTTGTTTATTCAAGAAATATCTTGACTCTGGGAACAAAATCCTGCACATTTTATGGTTTAGAAATTTTATATTTAAGAAACCTTGCTAAATTAAAAGTAAAGAAAACTTTATGTAAGAACTCATAAATCAATTAGATTTTTCCTGTAAATATAATCTCAGTCTGCACTAGAATTCAAACATAAAAATATTTGAAGCATCACAAAATTAAGATTAAAAAAACATAATTTATTGAAATGTTTGAATATGCTGTATGTAAGAATTCTTAAACCAAGTAGATTATTCCTGTAAATCTAATCTTAGTCTGAATTTTGCTATAAGAACCATTCAAATGAAAATAAAAAAAAATGTCCTGTATACGGAGACTCTTAAAACTCCATACAAAAAAATCAAGAAACAGTCAAGAAAAGATTTACGGAAAGATTTTGCTTTAGCGGTACGCAGCTGAAAAGAAACAGAAACAAAAAGGGGCATTTGATATTTCTTCGGGTGCAATATGTGTTGATGAGATTTTGATTTGTTTATTTGAATGCGACTGAGAATAACGTTTAAAAAAAATGTATTCGCTAAAATAATATTGAAAAATTGCCTCATGAAGCCAACTGTCAAAACGCTGAATCTTAAAATGCCGAATATGTTAAGAATGGATTTTGGTTTTTGCTCAGAATTAAGTTTAAAATAAGAGAAAAGTCATTACAATAATCAATGGTACAATAATAGTACACTCAAACCCCGATGGTTTGACACCAACTGTTGTCAAACGAACGGGGTCACTTTTAAGTTTGACACCCCTTTTACACGAAGTTCACACACACTACCAAACGTTTGTTTTGATAGTGTGCATGAGCGCCGTGTAGAAAGTGACAGTCCGTCACTTTTTAGTTTGACTTTGACCAACCAACGGGGTACAAACTAAAAAAGTGTCAAACGAAAAAGTGACCAACCACCGGGGGTTGAGTGTATTTTTTAAATTTTGATATTTTTTAATATTGATTATTTGATTTATTTTTTCGATTTTGATTTATTTTATTGAATTTCTGATTTTTTTTTGGAAATTATTATGTGTAATTGTTACAATCCCGTCCGTGTGGATCAATCGAACCGAACCATCTGAATCGAAATCGAACCAACTGGACTCAAAATCCAGAGTTCGCCGGTTCGAATCCCGCGGCGGGCGCTCTAAAATTATTTGTGTAAATACTACTATTCGGTGCCGTCGCTCCGTGCTATACTTTCATACACTTAGGAGCCCAGGGTGGTGAAATCTAAAATTAAGAAATTTAAAAGTAGTAAAATTTGTAAATTCTCAATTAGACCGTTGCAAATATTATTCTGAACTTTATGTCACTAAACTCTGACCAAAGTCGACAAAGTAGAGCAAACAATCAAAAATATAAAAAAAAATTAAAAGCCGTTGGTTTATCATTTTAAAAGTGTTTCAAAACCTCACTTTAAATCAGTACAGTTGTTTTGCTTCATTAGTTATCAAAATATCTAGTTACTGGCGAAAAGCTTTTTTCGTGAAAAAAAAAAATTGCCGCGGTTCAACGAAATGTTACAAAAATTTCTAATCCATAAAGTCCAAAAATTTGAAATGAAAAAGTTCCATAAAATCCAAAAATTTGAAACGAAAATGTTTAAAAATGAATTATTTACCAGAAATTTAACAATTTGAAAATGATGTTTAATTAATTTAATTTCTGAGTTTTTGAATCCAAGCTTTATTTTTTTTTTACATTTTGAACATTTTTATCATTTTATTTCTTGCTTCAAAAATCGCAAGCATGCACAAAGCGAAAATTAGTTGATAATAAGGATTCACTTAGTTGATCTTTCGATTTTTGATATATTAAATAAAAATTGGAGAGTGGTCACGGTGGAAACAAATAAATGTGACCAAAAGTAAGCATTTTGGACGAGTGGATTCGGGTAAAAGGATTACGAAAAAGCAATAAAAAATACACACAGATATTTTTCAAGCATTTTTGTCTAAGGTCTCAGATATGTAACTACGACGATACGAAGTTGACCTTATAGCTGTCGGCCACTATTGCTAGTACCAACCACTAGTGTCTTCCTTTTATCTACAAGGACTTCGCCGCCCTGGGCTCCTAAGTGTATGAAAGTATGGCATGGAGCGACGGCGCCGAATACCCATATTTACACAAAGAATTTTAGAGCGCCCGCCGCGGGATTCGAACCGGCGGCCTCTGGATTGTGAGTCCAGTGCGCGGTCCGATTGATCCACACGGGCGGGACGAAGCGGGAGATATGTAACTAACCATATTCTAAAAACCAAAACGATAAAATTAGAAGTGTATTTATGATAATAGTCGAAATTCACTCAAATGTTCTTCATTTTAAATGATTTCGATCTTGAAAACAAAATCTGAATATTTTGTAGAAATTATAGCATTTTTTGAAAAATTGAAAAAAAACATCATTTGTTAATAGTATGAAGGTCCTCAAAAAGATAAGGGGTTTTAATGCAAATAAAGAAGGGTTATTAATTTTTCAGTCCAAATTCGACTAGCCGATTATCCAAAAGTTCGAAGGACTTCGGATAATCGAATCATGAACAAATGAAATCGTTTTTTTATTTGCTTGCTTTTAACATCAAATTCGGCATCTGCAACCACATTTGAGTTAAATTTGAACAATATTTCTTGGCCACCATTTTGACCGCCACTTTGAATCTAAAAATTCTAAATTATTTTATGGTTCTTCAGGAGTCATACTTAAGTTCGACTATCAAAAATAAGACAACGAGATTTAAGGATTTTTGCTAAAAAGGTATTAGCTTCCGAAAATGACCAATTTTGCGCAACATAACAGGTGCATTGTCAGGCAAGCTAGCACAGACATGAGTTTAAACATTAATTATTTCTATGTAGCCCCGGATATTGCTATTTTCGAAGGCTAATAACTTTTTACCAAAAAACCCAAAAAAATAAGGTGTCTTCGGGAAAGTTTTTCCAATTTTAAAGAAGATATTAGTTATGAAAATTGGTAAGAACTGGGTAGTTATTGCGCCTTCCACAGGTCAAAAACTGAAACAGTTGCTTTTCTCCATACATTTTGACGATTTTTCCCAAACTTGGTGGTCAGTGGTCAGAAAAAGCTCAAATTTGGAACTTAGGCTAGTGATGGGTCAATCTTTGATTTTAGGGGGTAGCCTCAAGTAAGCCCAGATTTGGACCACCCTAACCAATGTAATGCTAAAACGAGATAAATGAAACGTTACTGAATGAAACTATGTTCAAATCTGCAGATCAATTTTTAAATATTGGATCCATAATCTACGAAAACTGAGCTCGGCAATGGACAGGCAAATTACTTAGTTTGATCAATCTATTCTTGATTCTCTATCTTACAAATTATTTCTGTGGAGAGAACACACAATCATTGTATTAAGATTATTTTTAAGGTAGTACACACAATCATTGTTTTGAGATTTTTTTAAGGTAGTACAATTTTAAAAAATTGGGAAAAATTTCGGGGGGGGCTGCAGCCCGGTAGCCCCCCCCCTGGCTACGGGCCTGATCAAATATGACTCTTTTTAATTAGCGTGAAATTCTAAAACAAATCTACGGTATCAAGCTTTCAGTGTTATTTTTATTTTTCATTTAAGAATGCATAAAATTAGCTTATAATTATAATTTATTTATATGTATCATTACCCCTTTTCACTTTGCTAGGAGACGTTGATTTTAGGTCCAGGATACGCTCTGATCAAGCGTTGCGACCAATGGCATAATTTGTTTTTAATTCGAGGTCTACTAAACAAACGAGTTACAAAAACTATGAAAAATATTAGTTTCCATTGAAAATATTGTTTATTGTGGTCCAATCCAATACCTGCTAGCTGGCTGCGAAATTATGGAAAAATATTGTTTGTATCATACGTGGGAGACACACACACACCCACACACCCACACACACACACACACTCACACACACTCACACACACACACACACACACACACACACACACACACACACAGTATCTACAGCCTTCGCCAGAAAATTCACACAAGCATTCTTAAATTAACAAAAAAAAATCTTCTCGAATCTGTTCCGTTTTTGCTTATTCAGTTCAGATAGATACAAGTAAAACTATATGTGTTCCGAACAGTAGTTAGTACCAAATGCGATTCCTTGAAGCTGATGCAGTTACAGGCCTATCAACTAGTAAAGTAAACTGTAATGACGGAGTTAATTGAAAGGTTAATTTATATTTGCTTTAAAAATAAGGTCGTTTTTTTTTAAATTACTGATTTAAATGTTCAAATAAAATATCATAACGATAACTCGTCCAGCTCAAACCTTTGTAGGGGTAAGAGGTGGGACCATCATCATCATCATCATTTATTTTTTGTTTGATCTTAGTTTACGTTTGCTCAGGTTTTTGTTATATTTTTTTCTCTTGAAGACTAGGACATCCACAACTTTGCTAATTAACTTTCACTCTAAATGCGCAAATCTCCACTTGGTAGAAAAAAAAACTTAATTGCTGTCATTTTATATCCGGATTTATCCACCCACTTTTTAGTACCGTGAACCGGGGTGACTTTGATAGCCGGGGTGACTTTGATAGGTTTGCAATTTTTCCGCAAAATGAAGAGTACAATTAAAATAGGCAAGGAATGGCTTAGAAACATACTGACCATGGTAGAGAAGTGTTCAAAGTACCTCAAGAAGAACTTTTCATAAAATTTTGACAAGTTTAAAAAGTTAGTTAACTATAGTTAAGAAAATGTTGATAAAAGTCATTATTTTAAACTTCTCAAAGTGTCATGATTTTCTCAATGAACATGATTTTTAATCGGAAAACGGAATGCATTTTCGGATTCTTTGGACAATTTTCCACTAGGAGAAGGTTAAAAAAGTTTGTAAATAATAAATAATATGTGTTTTTGAAACACAATTAAAAAAATCTCCAAATTTATAGGCAATTTCAGTTGAACAAATTTCATGTAAAATGTGAAAACTTGTGATTCGTGCTTCGAATTCAGTATAAAATGCAATATAAATCGATAATTTTATAAACAAAACTAGTTTTAACAAATTTTAGGCAAAATTCCGACTTTTTAACAATTTTACCTAAAATTTATATGTATTTTGTTAAAAAGCTTATACACTTAGTAAACTAAATATAAACATTGATTTTTTTTTCTTAAAAACTATATCAGCTACCTTAGTGATGGTACATTTAGCGTACAAATAAAGTTTGAACATCTTAAATATGATTTTAACAAGAAAAACTATGACTATCAAAGTCACCCCGGAATTAAAACTAAGAATTTTTAACGTAACTATTTTTCTAAACATTATTGAAAAAACTTTTTTCCGAAATAGTGCATGGACTTTGTGTGGTCTACCCCAGTACATGTTTTAAAAATAATAATCTTGAGAAAAACCTTACCTGTTGGAAAATATTCTAAAAACAAATTGAAATCCTATCAAAGTCACCCCGGTTTACGGTACCACGAAATCCAGTGCATTTGGCTCTTTAAAACACGTTAATCCTCACATTGCAATCACACATGAACAAAAAACCCTCGAAAACCCCAGTTCAAGGAAACACCTCGTCGATGATAATGGGATTGTTTGTACACAACTTTGCTCCACGATCGCTCGCTTGGTTCTTTCCAAATCTAAACAACGCACGACGCGGCCGACTATCATCATCAATGCCAACCGGCTGATAGTCGCGTCCAAGCAAAGAACCACACCACAGAGTCAAGGTCTGCGATCATCATCGACGATCACACTTTTTTTTCGATCTGTCGCTTGCAAAGTGACTCATCTCACACAAAAACCGGTCATCTTCCATCTTTTTTTTCTGGCATCGCTTGCCGTTTACACTGTCCCCATGGGGTTAAACTCTTCACGATCTAATAAAACGGTCTAATTGATCGAGGTGATCACGGGACGACTACGTACGTGCAAAACTGCCCGGAATCGAAACTCCGAGGGCCACGCAGGCCAGCAGCAGGATGTCCACTTTCATAATCGCGGAAGACGGTTTTTCTAAACTCTTCCTCTTACTCATCTCTCCTAAACCAATATCTAATCCCCCCATATCTCTATCCCTCCTCAATTACCCCACCCCTCCTCCCTTCCCCCTTTACTCTACTCTTTATCCCATTAACTTTCAAAATTAAAAAAAAAATTCTCTTATCAATATTATCACAACTCCCTCCACCCAACTTACTATCAAATATCTATCTCAAATCTTTTTATCCCTATTCCCTAACAAAACTCCCACTTAAACTACCATACTTAATCCAAACAAATATTTACAACCACACAACTCTATCAAATACAATTTCACATTTATTCATATTACCATTCCCTACCCTACCCATACCATCCCCCCTTCTTTCTACTTAACCTTTCTCACAACATCCCACATTACCTAAACCCCATCTTACCCCTCCTCCCTACCATCCCTACACCTACCCACCAAATCCTAAATTTTTTTTCTCACAACCCTCATCTTACCCCCTTCCACCCCTCCATCCCTATTCCCCCTCACCATTTCCACCTTTCCCCACATCCTACTTTAACTCATCCATAATATCCTAAACACACACCCCACCTCATAATTCATCCAACAAATATCCTCTATCTCCCATTCCAATATCCTCACTACTCCCTTTAATATACCTATTCACCCCTTACCCACATACCATATATATCCCCATCAATTTATCTCATAATACACAAAACAAAAAAAAAAACAAACAAAAAAAAACCTACACCTTCCTCCCCACCTTATTCATATCTATCCCAATCTTACCCCCCTTACACACACAACACCCCAACTAACCAAAAACAACCCCCCACCCCCACTCAACCACACCACCTTACTTACCATCCTTAATTTCCTCATACTAATCATCCTTACTATTTGCCTTTAACAAAAACCTTCATCCCCTCCCCTCAACTTCCTTCTACTACCACTTCATTTACTCTCCTCCCCTCACTCAAACTAATCCCACCTTCACCCTACCCCTAATCTACGATGGCGCTGTTGCGCGTGTGCTCGCCAAGGCGGGCGTTGATCCTGGAAGAAGTTTAAATTTGTGTTACTATTTGAGTGAGTTGCTCAGTAAAAAATGTTTGGAAAAGTGCTTGGACCTTGAAATTATAGCAAATAATGAAAACCATTCTAAACGTTGTTGAATCACTGTCCACTTGTTCAAAAAGGTTACAATTTATTGTTACGAACATTTGAAATGTTGATATTTGTTTGTTTTGCAGCAAATTTATGTTCCGGTGAATACACTCAACCCCCGGTGGTTGGTCACTTTTTCGTTTGACACTTTTTTAGTTTGTACCCCGCTGGTTGGTCAAAGTCAAACTAAAAAGTGACGAACTGTCACTTTTTACACGGCGCTCACGCAAACTATCAAAACAAACGTTTGATAGTGTGTGTGAACTCCGTGTAAAAGGGGTGTCAAACTAAAAAGTGACCCCGTTTGACTACAGTTGGTGTCAAACCATCGGGGTTTGAGTGTACGTAATTTGTTGGTGTCTTTTCAAATATGGCATTATTTATGATTTGGTAAAGAAAAAGACAGCCACAGAATATTAAAATAAAATAAATAGTTCCTTCATATAAATTTACGTATATGCTTTTAATGAAAAAATCTGTTTAAAAAAACAAATATCCTGTAAATTTAAGCATATACGCGGAAGGATTTCCCGAGTCAAATCAAACAATCGGGCTAACTAAAACTTAATTAAGCATATTTTAACTCTTTTTATGTTGGATCGAGGATTCTCGAGTTGAATAAATACGGATAAAATACAGAAAATCACCCTTTGAGTGGAATTGGAAGTCAACACAGCAAAAAATGTTGAATGTTGGAAGGTTGAAAATTTGGTAGGTTGGATATTCCTTATTTTTTTGAGTAATATTACATACAAAATGTGTAAAATTGTAAACCTGTTGAATATTCATCAATTCCTGATGTAATATTACACATTTTTTTGGAACCAAAATCTGTCACCATTTCCTGATGAATATTACCATCATTTTTTCTGTAAAGTGTTCATGTATTTAGTCAACTCACCTTTTAAATCAAAACAATGTTGAAAAGTATTACTTTTTGCAATTCCGTCGTGAAACTACTTACTTTTCCTGTCATTCTTGAACGATGAAAAAGCCTACTTTTCTGTACCAAAAATAACAGAATCGAATAGTAACACTTTTCAAAATAAATGCCGATAATTTAAACTTTTCAGCACTTGTTTCGAAATGTAATACCTTTCAACATTATTTTGTTCTAAACGGTTAATTGACAAAATACATAAACATTTCACTTAAAATTCAACTCAAAGGGTGTTTTTCGGAATTGGGTACTAAAGCCCTATGTCCATTTTTATGTACAACGGTAAAAAACACGATTAAAACCCATTTCTGATTACTGTTTTTTTTTTCATTTTAATGCAAAAAAAATATTGACAAGACAACATTTTTTCGATGGATCAACTATGGTCCCCTTGGAACGAGCTGTCAAGTAGGACCTTTTCTGTCAAGAAGGGCCGTGAAGTTAATTTTTAAAAATTGAATTAAAAATCCATTTTAAATCCTTTGAGGTCGTTCCAAAGCTTTGTACTCAGAAACATAATCTTTATCGTTGTGAACAATAATATCACAAATATAAGCTGAATTTTAGGACCCAATTGCAAAAAAATGTTGTATGGAACTCGTTACACTTGTCATATTTATCCAACTCGGAGAACCTCGTTGGATTAATGAAAAAAAAATCTTTTTGCAACTTGTTGCATAAACTACTATTTCACTTTCACTATTTGTTGCATAAACTTTCCATTTCAGTGCTGGAAAGAAGAACTTTTCAGCATTTGTTTTGAAAAATGTGTTTCCATTCGATTCTGTTGTTTTTGGTAAAGAAAATTGGGCTGTTTCGTCGTTCGAGAATAACAGGAAAAGGTAGTAGCTTCACGACGGAACTGTAAAAAAAAATCGATGTGATTAAAAAAATTCCTACAATATTTTATTGAAATTGTTGATCCGTTTGCTGGTTGCTGAGTAATAGCTTCTTAAAGTTTAAAGCAGAAAATTTCACGAAAATCACATCATAAAAGAGGTTATATTAAACCTTAGAATTTTACACCTTTAAAAATTACTCGATTTTTTACTGTGTACAATGTCAAAACTAAATTGCAGGACATTTTGTTTTTCCCTGGGTGTTTTTCCTTTATGAAATATTTTAAATTGCAAAGAAAAACCAAAGAAAAGATTAAAAAAAATATTTTTTATTTTTTTCCTAAAATTACATTTGTTTAAAAAATATCTTCGGTACAAAGTGTACCTTTTAAGTTCCCTAAAACTACAAAAAATCTCAATAATTAAAATGAATAAATGAGAATTCATCTTTTATTGATCATGAGTCAAATAAAAAAAAATCGGAAATTTGTTTTATCAGTTTACCTATTTTTTGTGAAGAGTCCCAAACCTAGAACTTTACTCAAGACATCAAATCGATCAGAAAATCGTTCCTCAATATACAGATTTTCGAATATTCACATGCCCATTTTGTATGAACAGCCCGCAACATTTTAAGGCTCCTTGTATCGAAAAACTTATTATGCAAAATAACTTCTTTTGACACTGGCAATACATAGACAAAGCTTCCTCCAAATAAAAAAATACAAAGAATTGTCGATTTGCGAAAACGTTGAAAATTATATAGAGACGTACGTTTTTTTAGTTTTTTTTTTATTGAAAGTAATTGAAATTTGATCAAAAAATGCTTAAAAATCCACCCATTTTAAAACACCCTGTTATGAAACATCTTTCACTCAAATCTTCATAAATCACATTAGCATCATTTTTAAGAGAGTAACTAAACTTTCTTAAAACAAAATTAGAAGAAGTTAAGAGGCAGTATTTGTAGATTCTGCTCGGTTTGTTCTAGAGGTCGTATCGAGGTGCTCCGATTAGGATGAAACTTTCAGGGTTTGTTTGTCTATACATGAGATGAACTCATGCCAAATATGAGCCCTCTACGACAAAGGGAAGTGGGTTAAAACGGGCATTGAAGTTTGAGGTCCAAAACACATGAAAAATCTTAAAATTGCTCGCATTTCCGTAAAAATTCATCAATTCCAACTCTCTTAGATGCATTCAAATGGTCTTTTGAAGCCCTTCAAAATGTGCTATAGACATCCAGGATTGGTTTGACTTTTTCTCATAGCTTTTGCAAATTACTGTTAAAAATTCTTTTTTTTTAAACATTAATAACTTTTGGCAGCAGCCTCCAACACCCATACTCCCATAGGTCAAAAGTTAGGGAATTTCATGGACTATAAGCCTACTGTATTAACTTTTTGGCCAATCGCAGTTTTTCTCATAGTTTTACGATTTTTCTAGAACAAACATTTTACAACGTTAGTTTTTGCCCTGTATGCCTCCATAGCGGCACTTTTTGGTCTCAATTTTGTCATATTCGGAATCCTCGGACAATTTCACGTAAGTTAGAAGTATTGGAGTTGTAATTTTGATATAAAGAATAATTAAATAAAACATTTTTGAAAAAAGAAATAGATCTTATTTACCCTGTGATCAATACGTCAAATGTTGTATCAAGTAGGCGAAAACTTGTTTTACCCCTAATCCGACAAACAATATTTTAATTAATTCTAAATGGCAATTTTTCCAATCAAATTCAAAATACCAACACCTCAATCTAATGTAAAATTTTCTGAGAATTCCGAATATGACAAAATTGAAAAACAAAGCCTGAAAGTTTCATCTAAATCGGAGCACCTCGATACGACCTCTAGAACAAACCGAGCAATATTTACAAATACTGCCTCTTAAGAGAGTAACTAAACTTTCTTTAAAAAAATTAGAAGAAGTTAAGAAAAAAGATCAGAAACATGATTCCTTTGTCCATTTATCATCAACTAATCGTATTCCCCATTCTAACGAATACTTACAGCTGAAGCGAACTTCTCGTCCGTATGCAGTGCGCAGCCGTAAGAATGTATCGCTCGTTAATCAACGACCCACCACAACCCCCGATAACTTCACCCTTGTGCCGATACTGCAGCAAAACCATCCAGGGGTGGTCAAACACTTTGGTCACGTTGCCGCGGGATATCCGGTCGGCGGTGGTTTTGCCGCACTCTTCCGGCAACAGTGCCAACTTGTCTTCCTGGTCCACCCGAATCACCGGAACAACCGGAGTGGTCGTCGTCGTGGGTTTTGCCACCACTTCCGACGGTCTACAGCAAACACTGCGAGCTTCACCCGGCACGGTACACGCAATCGCCCGGATGTATTTGTCATACACCGGATTCGGGTTGGGACTGGACACAATACTGTAGATGTTTTGGCAGCGACTGATTTCCACGCAAAGTCCCGGTTTGCGATCCGGAGTCGTGCAGGCGGCATCCTCTGCAATTGACACTTTTGATAAGCTTTGATCTTTTTGAACAAATTGTAAGAATACTAACGTGCCACAATCGACGAAATAAGCCCGCAAAGGGTGAGTAATCCTAGCAGGGAAGCTTTCATCTCGTTTCTATCAAGATGCAATCTAACAGAACAACTAAAACAGCATTCGATCTAACGGAGACTTAAATAACTACTATCGCGACCGGGACGAGTATTGCCGCGGCAATTACAACTGAACTATTGAATCCGTGCCAATGACGACGGGTCAATCATGATGAATTATCTCCAAAAATTTAGTTTATCAATTTGGGTGCTAAAGATCTATGTAAATTTCTATGTACAACGGTAAAAAACACATTTGAAAACCATTTCTGATCACTTTTTGTCGTTTTAAGCAAACAAAAAATTGACAAGACAACATTTTTTCGATGCACCAACTATGGTCCCCTTGGAACGAGCTGTCAAGTAGGACCTTTTCTGTCAAGAAGGGCCGCGAAGTTAATTTTTCAAAATTGATTTAAAGATCCATTTTGAATGCTTTGCGGTCGTACTCAGAAAATAAGCTCTCTCGTTGTGAACAATAATATCACAAATCTAAGCTTAATTTTATGACCCAATTAGAGGAATGCTGATTTCAGTAAAGAGTCATTTTGGCTCATTTAACCACTACTCAAAATTCCCTTTAAAAAATCTCGAATCGAAGCACCGTCCAAAGCAGGAGTCTAGAGAGAGAGAGTGAGAGGACAAAAAATAACCGCAACTCTCGGAGAATTAGCGAAAAGAAGGAGTTTGCAGGGAAACCCGTACGAGGTCGGCTCGGACTTCGGAATCACGAAGCTGGAGTGGCGAATCGAAGATCTTGTTCACCTACTGATTAGATGGAGCTTTTCTTAATATAAAGATGTCACACGTTTTAACTTAAACTAGACATTACAAAACACACATGTCCTAAGTTATCACATGATTATTTTTTCCAAATCGTTGTGATCGTACTATCTTGTCGGGTTTAGGCCTGATCTGAGTTAAGAGCGCCATTTTGTACAGCTTTTGCAAAACCTGTACATTCCAAAAACCACTAAACTCGATTTAGATTCTGAGATATTCAACAAAAGCTTCGTGCTACGTTGACACTCTCCATATGAAATGTAGTTCCGATCAGATCGTGCTATTTTGCCACATTCTGCAATTGCGACAATTGGACAAAGGAAACCTTAGTTTGCCACTCTGGAATGCCATTCTACATTGCGTGCGCTAGTTTTTGTCCAATCAATGTCAAACATTTAAAGCGTGCCTAATACACTAGGTTGCAATCCCAACACCTTTCTTCCGTACAAGAGAGACTCAAGATCGGGGCTTGGCGGCCGTTAGTTGTAGCTCGTGCTGGTGTAATATGGCGCCGGGTGTGTGTTTCAGTGGTATTTTTCGAAAACATTGGGATTCCCCCAGGGAGAACACGTTGTTAAACGGTTGATACTGTTGAGGCCGACTTTTTCTGTCGTGGGACTTTGATCGAAAGGGGTGTGATGATCACATTTTGAGGATTTTTTTTCTATGGTTTGTGAGTTGATTTCCCACCGCGATTTTGGAACGAGTTTATTGCAATTTCATGATAGGAGGGAAGTTTTGGGGGTAAATCGTTGGTTTTTTTCCAGTTATTTTTAGAACCGGTCGTTGGCAGATTTCACACAGAGAGTCACTTGTGGTGTTTGTAAGTTGATATGATGAACAACTTTTCCAACTCAATCACATACATTGTTATCAGCTAGGTTATCAATACTTTTTTCTTTCAGAGTAGGCAATTCCACAAATAAAACGTAGGATTATTCATATTTTGATGTACACAGCAAAACAAAAACGATAGTAAAATCTCATGCAAAAGCATGCACATCACCTTTGTGAGACACTGCATGTAAAGATTTTTTAACATAAAAAAAATGCATCCAACGGAAATAAAACCCAGCACACAGAGAGAGGAGTGGCGCCTTAGCCAGCTCGGCTATCAGACCGTTGAGAAGTGGGAAGGAAAAATGCCTATATCAGCTTGACATTTCGGTTCCTTATACTGATGGGTTACTTATTTTTTTATGTAACATTACATAAAATTTCATAAAATCATGAATATTTATCTTAAAACTCAAGCCTTTTACACGCTGATGGATTACAATTTTTTTTTGCTGTGTATGGTACAAATGTCACCAATGTGATTAGCGCGAAACAGAAAATGTGAAACATATTTTTGACATAGGACTATGTCTTTACTTACTATATTGGGGGGCCAGTTCAGAAATTCGATCCAAAGCGTCACTTTTAAGCGTTAAAAAAGGGGACATTTTGAACGCTTATATCTTTTTTCCCTGTGAATCAATCCAGATGGTTGGACCACCAATCGAAAGAGGAAGACTTCAGCTATTGTTTAACTACATAGATAGTCTGACTAAACATAGTTAAAGCACTTAAAACATGCAATCAAAATGAGTAATTTTTCAGTACAAATCGGACAGATGACCAATCAGAGCGAGCGTATGCATTCGAGACCGCGCCCCTTTTGTGCCGTTCTCCGGCTGTGCCGCTATTTAAGCAGAAAATTTCGCAAAAGCAAGTCACTTTGGAACGAGCACTCGAACTGTGCACGTCGGGCCGGCGCGGAGCAGCAGCAGCAGCGGCCAATAGAAGAAGAGGACCAGCAACCAGAAGGAAGAACCACCGGCAGCAGAAGGAGGAAATTCGAGCGAAGCGGACGGCGTGGAAGTCGCTATGATGCGGCGGTTCTCATGAAAAATGGCCAATTCGACAGTGGTGGCCAAAACCAGGAGTGGCCGATGCCCTCAAAGAAGGTTCCCTCGGGGCCTGGGGGGACATTTACAGAAACATACGAGTTGTGGCAATATGGGTATCAAAATTCATGGTTTTTGGCTTCCTCTCCGAGGAATACCATATAAAATCACTTGAAAATTGGCCAAAAAATGTCACTGCGATTTCTCGGAACTGGCTGAACGGATTTGGACACTTCCGGTTGCATTCGATCCCTCTTAGCTTCCGATAAGTCGCTATTGAAAATCTTCCCCGTAGCCCTTTCCTGTCAAAAGATATTTAAGAAAAACGATTTGCAAACCTAAAACTGAAAAACAAAAAACGATGAAAATTTTTCAAAATTGCTTCATTTTTGCATAACTAGGTAGTCTGGAATGTCCTCCTTCCCGGGCTGAAACGGGACAAAAATCCATTGGAATTTGCCAAAGTTACAGCCACTTTAAGAAAACTGTTTGCATTCAGCCACCTTCAAATCGACTAAAACGAGGCCAAAATTAACCGAAATGTCGGCATGTTGCACATTTTTGGAAAGCTCTTTCAAAACCCAATCCACTGAGATACATATCTCGACGAATTATTAAGCTTAGTCGTTAATATCTGCGCTAAACTGCTATTTTTGACGATACCAATGCATTATCACATGCTGGTTCGCCCATCCGGCTAAAAAACCCACAACTATTATACTTCATTCGAAAGCATTTTTCATCGTGCTTCGAATGTCATCTTAGGAAATAAAATTCCCTTTGTGAATCGCGTCCAGCATGCAAATATTTCACCCGACCTCAAATCAGGTCCAAAATAGCCTCAAAAGTCGAGCGGCCGGAAGATTGCTCGAAAACTCAAGTCGAGCACCTTCCGGCCGGAAGATTGCTCGACAACGCGCAGGGAGAAAAAAAAACAAATCAGCTCAGAGAGCGAGCGGGAGAGAACGAGATTCGAACCCACAGGCAAAAATAAAACTCTGGGGCGCGCCCTAGCTCACTACGCCGACTCGACTTGCTGAGAAGAGTGCAACAAGAACGCGACCAACTGGTCGCAATTGGTTTACGGCAGACTATTTTATTTTGGGGGAACCCGAGTTTTGGCTTCCTCTCCGAGGAATGCCATATAAAATCACTTGAAAATTGGCCAAAAAATGTCACTGCGATTTCTCGGAACTGGCTGAACGGATTTGGACACTTCCGGTTGCATTCGATCCCTCTTAGCTTCCGATAAGTCGCTATTGAAAATCTTCCCCGTAGCCCTTTCCTGTCAAAAGATATTTAAGAAAAACGATTTGCAAACCTAAAACTGAAAAACAAAAAACGATGAAAATTTTTCAAAATTGCTTCATTTTTGCATAACTAGGTAGTCTGGAATGTCCTCCTTCCCGGGCTGAAACGGGACAAAAATCCATTGGAATTTGCCAAAGTTACAGCCACTTTAAGAAAACTGTTTGCATTCAGCCACCTTCAAATCGACTAAAACGAGGCCAAAATTAACCGAAATGTCGGCATGTTGCACATTTTTGGAAAGCTCTTTCAAAACCCAATCCACTGAGATACATATCTCGACGAATTATTAAGCTTAGTCGTTAATATCTGCGCTAAACTGCTATTTTTGACGATACCAATGCATTATCACATGCTGGTTCGCCCATCCGGCTAAAAAACCCACAACTATTATACTTCATTCGAAAGCATTTTTCATCGTGCTTCGAATGTCATCTTAGGAAATAAAATTCCCTTTGTGAATCGCGTCCAGCATGCAAATATTTCACCCGACCTCAAATCAGGTCCAAAATAGCCTCAAAAGTCGAGCGGCCGGAAGATTGCTCGAAAACTCAAGTCGAGCACCTTCCGGCCGGAAGATTGCTCGACAACGCGCAGGGAGAAAAAAAAACAAATCAGCTCAGAGAGCGAGCGGGAGAGAACGAGATTCGAACCCACAGGCAAAAATAAAACTCTGGGGCGCGCCCTAGCTCACTACGCCGACTCGACTTGCTGAGAAGAGTGCAACAAGAACGCGACCAACTGGTCGCAATTGGTTTACGGCAGACTATTTTATTTTGGGGGAACCCGAGTTTTGGCTTCCTCTCCGAGGAATGCCATATAAAATCACTTGAAAATTGGCCAAAAAATGTCACTGCGATTTCTCGGAACTGGCTGAACGGATTTGGACACTTCCGGTTGCATTCGATCCCTCTTAGCTTCCGATAAGTCGCTATTGAAAATCTTCCCCGTAGCCCTTTCCTGTCAAAAGATATTTAAGAAAAACGATTTGCAAACCTAAAACTGAAAAACAAAAAACGATGAAAATTTTTCAAAATTGCTTCATTTTTGCATAACTAGGTAGTCTGGAATGTCCTCCTTCCCGGGCTGAAACGGGACAAAAATCCATTGGAATTTGCCAAAGTTACAGCCACTTTAAGAAAACTGTTTGCATTCAGCCACCTTCAAATCGACTAAAACGAGGCCAAAATTAACCGAAATGTCGGCATGTTGCACATTTTTGGAAAGCTCTTTCAAAACCCAATCCACTGAGATACATATCTCGACGAATTATTAAGCTTAGTCGTTAATATCTGCGCTAAACTGCTATTTTTGACGATACCAATGCATTATCACATGCTGGTTCGCCCATCCGGCTAAAAAACCCACAACTATTATACTTCATTCGAAAGCATTTTTCATCGTGCTTCGAATGTCATCTTAGGAAATAAAATTCCCTTTGTGAATCGCGTCCAGCATGCAAATATTTCACCCGACCTCAAATCAGGTCCAAAATAGCCTCAAAAACGTCTTAGCCAAGCCAAGACAAGTCAAGTCATTTCGGGAAATGACAATATGTATCGCGTTCTTAGATACCTATCCTTGAGCCATCGATCGACTCCGTTAGCGATACACTTTTTACCCTTTCTTAAATTTTCACTTTAGCTACGGAATGTGAGAGCGGAATGCGAGAGAGGGAGAGAGTTTACGGAAATTATGACTTGTTCGAGCACTGCATTAGTTTTTACGCCGTGTCAGCATTAGACAGCTCGCATGCATTGTTCACATGGATTTTCGTCGACAGACCGTAGGCGTATTTTACTTTTACTGGGATAGAATAGCATTCAATTTAGTAAGTCTATAGACTATATACTTTATAAAGTAATATGCTTTCTGTCAAAAAGGATCGCAAAGTTATTACTTTAAATTGTTTTAAAAATCCATTTTAAATCCTTTGCGGTTGTATAAAGTGTCATGGTACCCAGAAATTTAAGCTTTATCATTGTGAATAATAATATTAGCAATTTAGTTGAATTTTAGAACTCAATCAACGAATTGTCTATATATATACAATGTATATTATACATGTACATTCTCAGTATAAAAATTTGTGTATGAACCGAGAAGAGGAAGCCCCCATTCACCTAGGTGGATTAAGTAACGTTTTTATACTGAACATAATAATGGCCATTTCGACAGTAGTGGCCACAACCTGGAGTGGCCGGTGCCCTCAAAGAAGGTTCCCCCGGGGCCTGGGGGGACATTTACAGAAACATACGAGTTGTGGCAATATGGGTATCAAAATTCATGGTTTTTGATACTGAACATAATAATGGCCATTTCGACAGTAGTGGCCACAACCTGGAGTGGCCGGTGCCCTCAAAGAAGGTTCCCCCGGGGCCTGGGGGGACATTTACAGAAACATACGAGTTGTGGCAATATGGGTATCAAAATTCATGGTTTTTGATACTGAACATAATAATGGCCATTTCGACAGTAGTGGCCACAACCTGGAGTGGCCGGTGCCCTCAAAGAAGGTTCCTCCGGGGCCTGGGGGGACATTTACAGAAACATACGAGTTGTGGCAATATGGGTATCAAAATTCATGGTTTTTGATACTGAACATAATAATGGCCATTTCGACAGTAGTGGCCACAACCTGGAGTGGCCGGTGCCCTCAAAGAAGGTTCCTCCGGGGCCTGGGGGGACATTTACAGAAACATACGAGTTGTGGCAATATGGGTATCAAAATTCATGGTTTTTGATACTGAACATAATAATGGCCATTTCGACAGTAGTGGCCACAACCTGGAGTGGCCGGTGCCCTCAAAGAAGGTTCCTCCGGGGCCTGGGGGGACATTTACAGAAACATACGAGTTGTGGCAATATGGGTATCAAAATTCATGGTTTTTAATACTGAACATAATAATGGCCATTTCGACAGTAGTGGCCACAACCTGGAGTGGCCGGTGCCCTCAAAGAAGGTTCCTCCGGGGCCTGGGGGGACATTTACAGAAACATACGAGTTGTGGCAATATGGGTATCAAAATTCATGGTTTTTGATACTGAACATAATAATGGCCATTTCGACAGTAGTGGCCACAACCTGGAGTGGCATGTGCCCTCAAAGAAGGTTCCCCCGGGGCCTGGGGGGACATTTACAGAAACATACGAGTTGTGGCAATATGGGTATCAAAATTCATGGTTTTTGATACTGAACATAATAATGGCCATTTTGACAGTAGTGGCCACAACCTGGAGTGGCCGGTGCCCTCAAAGAAGGTTCCCCCGGGGCCTGGGGGGACATTTACAGAAACATACGAGTTGTGGCAATATGGGTATCAAAATTCATGGTTTTTGATACTGAACATAATAATGGCCATTTCGACAGTAGTGGCCACAACCTGGAGTGGCCGGTGCCCTCAAAGAAGGTTTCCCCGGGGCCTGGGGGGACATTTACAGAAACAAACGAGTTGTGGCAGTATGGGTATCAAAATTCATGGTTTTTGATACTGAACATAATGGCCATTTCGACAGTAGTGGCCACAACCTGGAGTGGCCGGTGCCCTTAAAGCAGGTTCCCCCGGGGCCCGGAGGACTTTTTACAGAACCATACGTGTTGTGGCATATTGGTATCAAAATTCATGGTTTTTGATACTGTACATGAAAATTGACATTCCGACAGTAGTGGCCACAACCTTGAGTGACCGGTGATCTCAAAGCAGGTTTCCCCGGGGCCCGGAGGGTCTTTAACAGAAACATACGAGTTGTGGCAATATGGATATCAAAATGCATGGTTTTTGATACTGAACATGAAAATTGACATTTCGACCGTAGTGGCCACAACCTGGAGTTGCCGGTGCCCTCATAGAAGGTTCACCTTGGGAGAACATTTATGACAATTTTGCCGACAAATCTATGAAACAAAATAAAATAATCTTATTTCAGATTTTACTAGCAATCCAAAAACACATTCAAATTGTTTGGTCCTATGTCTTTCGGTTATGTCTCTGACATACCATCTTGAACTTTTTATCATAAACATTTCAATTTATCAGCAATTCCTCACGAAAACAGCATGATTCAACAAAAAAAGTTCTCCGATCGGGCTCAAAATTAGACTAGGGGTTCAGGGATGCCACATGTTTTTTTTTAATTTCTGTAAAAAAGTCTGTGTATTATTGTTCAAACTCTATTCTTTAAAAATTTGTTTAAACCCAAATATATCAATTCACAGTAATAGAAATTCGTCAGCAATTGCGTTTTTAAGCATTTGAAGATAAACGAAATAAGTTTCGGTTGATATTTTTACAAAATTTTAATTTAATGATGTTTTTTTAAGTCTGTGCACCTCAAAAATGGCTGACACAAGCTCATATGAAATTGTCTGTGTTTCTGTGAATCTGGTATCCGAAAATAATTAGACCAGTATTTTTTTTGTTTGGCCTTTTGGGTGACCTACGTCGTGTTAGGGTGATCCGAAAAATGTCCATTTTCATCGATTTTCGCTAAAACCACATTTTACTAAAAAAATATATTTTTTTATTCTTTATTTTACAGTTTTTCAGCCGGAGGCTGGTTCAACTCATTCCCAAAAATCATAACTCTGCGCCATTGAAACCGATTTTAGCTGTCTTGGACGCAAATGATTGGGCTTTTAGAGAAAAATAGTTTGGAAAAAATCTAGCCTTATATTTGAAAAGGTCGTATGAAAACTTGAAAAGCGGTTTTGGAGGTTTCGGGACCAAAGAGTCTATGTCTAAAAATATTGTTATCGGATTCCTCGGACAATTTTACGTAACATATCTCAAAATAGTAAAGATTCATCAACAGGATTCCGAGATATGATTATTTGAAAATAAAAACTGAAATTTTCGACGCGCTGCGCGCAAAAACGGGAAAGTAACATTTTTTCACTTAAACTGCGATAACTTTAAAATTTAAGCAATGAGCTACTCATGTTCGCATAAATGTCCCATATGCAAAAACAGCAAGCTGAGAAAAACGCATTTGAAGTTTGTCCCACACATAAGGCTACGTGTTAAGTTTTCGCGAAAAACAAAGTACTGGATGTTGTAGGCTTGTTTGAAAGAGCACACGATTTTGAACCAATCTGCATAAATAACTCAAATTCGATGAAAATGCATATGGGACATTTATGCGAACAGGGGTAGTATATACATATTTGGTCATCAAAAGTTGCGTTTTTCAATTATTGAGCTTATTGTTGTGTAAGGGGATGTAATGTATCTCTTCTCTAAAAACCTTTCCCAAAAAACCAGGGATCAATTAATGAAGAATAGATTATATTTATTTATTTTTTGTATTGAGGCAACTCACGATTATCCCTCGGATCGAAGTAAGCTATGATCGCGACCGGTTGGTTTGACTTTTCGCTCCGCGTTTTTTCGTCTTCTGAGGATTTCCGTCAAAATCTTATTGGCTAGTTTTGAATGAACTTGTGAGTGTTAGTGGAAAAGGTGGACATGGTAGAGATATCCGGGTATCGATTCCTTTTGTGGATTTATCAAAACCAGGAGCCGTTGCTGATTTGCTGCATGTCCGAGAAGACGTCGCTTAGCTGAGTAAGAGCCTCAATCGCGCAGATGCCGAGGAAATCTTGGCTGATTTAATGCGGCCGTTGAAAAGGATAAGGATTTAGAAGCTGGCGATTGGGACACAATCTGGCTGTGTCTTTTGAAGATATGCAGATTCTTGGTGAGATCTTTCCATCATTATTTGCTAGATGATTATATTCTCCTATATTATTATAATATAAAATAAATAACCCTCCTACCTATTTCCAACTTTCCCGTTCCTCAATCCCAAATTGACCAATTCCACTTCCACCCTAAAAATATAATATCTGCCAAGTTAACACTAACACGCCACACCTAACTGATTCGGAGCGTTTGGTACGGTATGTCCACTAGGGTGGGTACGTTTTTCAAAAAGTTCTCGGATCAAGTTTTAGTATGGTTCCCCTTGTAGGGCATGCCCATAGGGACTTTCATGCCAAATATCAGCTCATTTGGTTGTGAACTGGCTGCGCGCATCAGGGTTAAAGTTCACTTGGGAATTACTATGGGAAATTGGAACTTTTTGTTCAAACGCTCCTACAGGTCTGGGAAAATCACGCGCCAACTTCTGGTATGGTCAGGCCTAAGGGGAATGGTCTGGAGAACACTTTTCCCGAAGAGAGCATATGGATTCGTTGTCCCTAGACCTGGCGCATCGGCAAACAATCCGATGTCTCCAGAATCGACGGTTTTCCCTGAAAAAGCATCACATTTTCCTTAGCATGCTATGAAAGCTTGATGCACACGGCGACGCCATACGTCAGGCAGCTACCACGTGGGTGAGAAACGGCAGGAATATTCAATTGCAAACCTTCTTTTAACTAGAAAATGATAATTTCGAGCGATCCTGATATTATTTAGTCGAATTCAGAATCTTTGCATAGAAAATTTGTATTTTTTTGCAAATATTTCAACCACGTGGTAGCTGCCTGACGTATGGCGTCGCCGTGTGCATCAAGCTTTCATAGCATGCTAAGGAAAATGTGATGCTTTTTCAGGGAAAACCGTCGATTCCGGAGACATCGGATTGTTTGCCGATGCGCCAGGTCTAGGGACAACGAATCCATATGCTCTCTTCGGGAAAGATGTTCTCCAGACCATTCCCCTTAGGCCTGACCATACCAGAAGTTGGCGCGTGATTTTCCCAGACCTGTAGGAGCGTTTGAACAAAAAGTTCCAATTTCCCATAGTAATTCCCATGTAAACTTTAACCCTGATGCGCGCAGCCAGTTTACAACCAAATGAGCTGGTATTTGGCATGAAAGTCCCTATGGGCATGCCCTACAAGGGGAACCATACTAAAACTTGATCCGAGAACTTTTTGAAAAACGTACCCACCCTAATGTCCACGCATCCTTCCTCCCCTGTAGATTCTGTAAAATGTGATCCGTTCACAGAATCCTCTCTGCGGTAAACACAACGCAGTAGGGCTGGCCGCTTTGATTTTTGTATTACATTTTCGGGTATTCTCGGATGTACTGCAATTATTAATATTGACAAGAAAAGTGCTTGGGGCGTAATCTAATCACAAGATTTTCCAGCATGCTTTCATCGGACTGGCTGCGTTTGTGTTAGATTAGATTAGATTAGATTAGATGAGGCAACTCACGATTATCCCTCGCCCAGTATAACGTTTTCGCAGTGAAACTAGCCGCTTTTATGCGCATTTTGTGATATTCTTTGCATTGAAATTTCTAAAATTAGGTTGGAAAATTTAAATTTAATTAGTTTTGTTATTATTTTCAAAGCCAACCGTCGGATTACCCATTGATCATTACCGGCCATGCGTCTCCACCTAGCCGCTACGCATCGGTTTTACTTTCAATGGTAAAGATCAGCGCACGCGACTCTGTAAGCGGATTCCACACAGGTCGTTTGCGATTCAACGTTTGCTTGGTGTTTAATCATGTCGCGGATCAGATGAATGTGCAAGCTATGTATAGGTAGACTTTAAGTCACTGTTCACCGCACGAGGGATAATCAGTCGAGTTCAAGTGTTCGTGTGGGCAAGGTACTTCTAGGAAATGACGGACTCCGGTTGTTGTTTTGCCGCAGGTCTAATTTTGCTGATTGGCCTGACCGGCGGTGATCGTAAGTTGCTTCATTCGGCGATCTTTTCAAGGTTATTCTTTCTTACGGTGTGTTGTTGTTTTTGACGATTGTAGCTATTCCACGACCATGCGTGACTCCATCGGGTTCTGCTGGGCAGTGCGTACCGCTGGAGCAGTGTTCGAATCTGTACGCGATCAAGCAGTTATCTCCTGCGAATGCAAAGAACGATCTGCTGAAACGAGCCGAGTGTGATGCGCTACCGGCAGGGAAAGGAGTCTGTTGCCAGCCGGAGCGGATATTCGCCCTGCCGGAAAAGTGCGGACTTGCCTCGTACGATCGTATTGCCAACGGGAACGAGACGGCCGTGTTCGAGTTTCCCTGGATGGCGCTGCTGATGTACCGGGATACGCTCGAGGACGAACTGACGCCGAACTGTGGCGGATCGTTGATCAGCGATCGGTACGTCCTGACGGCGGCCCATTGTCTGACGGAGAACGCGCATTCTAAGCTGTGAGTCATAGATCGCGTAACATCTGCGTGTTGAATTAATAGTCATATATTTGTGTTTTTGTGATAGTGAGTTTGTGCGGCTTGGCGAGCACACGATCAGCAAACAAGAGGACTGCAACAACTACACGCTGGATGGCGTTGTAGAACTGGACTGCGCCGGACCGGTCGAGGATGTGGCGATCGAGTCGGTGATCAAGCACAGCGATCATCGGCGCAAGTTTGGCGGGCACGACATCGGGTTGATTCGATTGGCGAGGAAGATCGTCTTCAAAGGTGACTGAAGATCACTAATCAGCGGAGTAGTTGTACAAAACTCGCGCTTCTTTCAGACCACATCCAGCCAATCTGCCTGCCGCTGCATCCGGAGCTTAAAAATGTCCTCCTCCCGGAATACTACGTCGCCGGATGGGGCTACACCGAAAACATGGAACGATCGGATGTGTTGCTGAAGGCCAAGCTGGAGCGGGTTGAGACTCCGACGTGTCAGAAGCAAATCGACGAGGTGGCCAGGACGTCGCGCAAGAAGATCAAAATCACGCTCGACGACAAGCAAATCTGCGCTGGGGGGAAGGATTTGGTGGACAGTTGCCAGGGGGACTCCGGCGGCCCGTTGATGTGGCTGTCGAAGGTGCGGAACCAGTCCCGGTACGTGCTTTTTGGGGTGGTTTCGTTCGGAATCGAAAACTGTGGCTTGGTTAATTTTCCCGGGGTTTACGTCCGCGTGGGAAGCTACCTCGGGTGGATTATGTCGAATATGAAAGCTTGATATTAAAATAGAATAAAACACTTTTTATGGAAACCGATTTGCAATTTATTCAATTGTTACAAGGCTGGTTCCACCGGCTGCGCTTGGTTTTGGCGTTCCGCTTATCCTGCGGGCTCAACGGCGTCAAGTGGGCAGCATCGACAATGTCCCTGAAAGCAAAAGCATTCCGTAGTCATCGTCGCTTCATCGATTGCACACCTACTTGAACTCGTCGTAATTCTTGGAGCTGTACACCGCCCGCAGCTTGGCGTCGTTCCGCAGATGGTACAGCTCGTCGCCCTGGATCTGCTCCAGGCATTGGGCCTCGAGCCGTTTAATGTCCGCGGCGGAAATCATTCTGGTTCCGGAATCGACTTTTTCAGCACTAGTAAATAAACAATGTCGTTTTTGTTGCCATGGATACCGTATCGATCAAAGTTTGCCAATTAGACATGTTGTCAAGGAGACGTAAAACCGAACCTTCAATTTGGCGGGAAAAATCAAGTCGTTTATGTTTAGGGAGGTTGGCCTACTTCGGTCAGAATAAAACAATGACACTTTATTTACTGTTGATTTATTAGATTATTTCGCCGTCACTCTTATTTCACTATCCACTATTACTTTCAGCAATACAGATTTCCTTTTTTTTATTTTGTTGTTGCTCACATCACTTATTTCCAAAAACAATCTCTTACACGTCTATTCTGGGATCTACTCTTACATTCAGAATAATGTCTATAGTTTATCGACTAATTATCTTGTCTAAATTATTTAGCAAATGTGAAAACTTAGGAGTACTCTATTTTTTTGCTTCTTTAAAAAAAGAACTTAGGAAGAAAATATTTTAATGCTCCAGAATTGAGCGATAAGCACGAAAAAAATAATAATTCCGGTTTCGTGAGTAATGTAGTCGCAAATTATAAAGAAACTATACAAGCTCTTTCAACCAAATCGTCGAACATATCTGGCTGGCAAATAATACACTTATCTATTCATGCGTTCGTGAATATGCGCGTGTCACGAATTCACCACTCTCGAAACACTCTCTAATAGTTATAATGTAGGAGGAAGATTTGTCGCAGATCCAAAGGGGGTGAGGTCAAGACAATAAAACACTGGATTTCAAAAAAATGAAGCTACGCTGCCGTTCCCCTTTACAACGATTGCTCCTGACCGTTGCCAGTACCTTCATTCGCTTGCGCCACCGGCGCCGGTGGCATCATCTCGTTCAGCAGTTCGCGCTCAATGGCCAGCTGCAGATCGTCGGGTTGCTGCGGCGCCCCGCCGGAAATCTCGTCCAGCTTGTTGTTCAGCAAGCTGTCCAAATCGACGTCGAGGCCGCCCGTCTCGGGCGGTTGCGTGCCGGTTTCGGTCACCGACGTCGAGCAGTCCAGGTCCGGTGGCCTCAAGCCCTCCGTCAGCAGGTTCTGCAGCTCCTCAAAGTCGGACTCGGGTGCTGGCTTGGGTGGTTCGTCGGATTTCTCGGGTCGAGGTTCCGGTTGCTCTTGTGAGTTTTGCTCGTACTCGTCCATGGGCGTGTCCGAAATGGGCGACGTAGATTCCTCCGGAATGTCTTCGAGGGGTTCGTCAAGTTTTGCTGGCGCGTCTTCCGGTTCTGCTGGCTGGTCTTGCTCTTCGCCGTTAGTGTCTTCTGGTGTTGATTCAACTTCGTCTTCCTTGGTCTCTTCAGCAGGAGCTGGTGATGGTTCAGAGCATTCTTGAGGGTTCTGCTCTTCAGCGGACTCCTGTTCGTCTTGATTCTCCTCTGGCGACTTTTCTTCATCCTCCGGTTCTTCAGTTTTCTGCTCTTCTGGCGACTTCGTTTCTTCCTGAATCTCTTTAGGAGAAGATTCCTCCACCTCCGGCTCTTCAGGAGTAGATTCTTCTTCTTCCGGTTCTTCAGGAGAAGCATCTTTCGCCTCCGGTTCATCAGCTTCTTCAGGTGAAGATTTCGCATCTTCGTCTTCCTTTTCGTCAATTTCTTCCGTCGCAGGTTCTTCGACCTTTTCAGGACTAGAACCTGGTTCCTCGTCATTTGCGTCATCTTTCTCCTTTGCTGCAGGCTCTTCAGCCTGTTCTGGGACATCCTTTGAACAGAAAAAAAGGAAATTTTATATTTTTTACTCATACTTTTCACAATTATTGACCCTGGTCGAGAAAAGCGGGATGTTTGAATAAAAATAATTAAACAAAAAGTTTGAAATGCTGATATGCCAATATTAGGTTCCCGATAAAAATACATGTTGTTTCCCAGAGGCGTCGCGTCCACCTGTTCAACCTGTTAATAGGACAGGTGATCATTTTGATTACTTTCTGAAGAAAGAATTAAAAAATGTTCGTCAAAATAATTGAACGAACACGCCAACTTTTCTTGAAATCATGAAACAGCCAAGCGCATTCGTATCATAGAGCGTCAATGAAAATTCTCCCAAGAAGCCGCCAACCTGATCGGATTTCTCCATGCACGAGTTCCCATACAACGCATCCAAAAATACACCGAAAGCCTCCCCTATTTGTACACGCTGGACGGTATGAATGTGGTAGTTCAGGGTGTGCATGAAAGCTTTTGGACAGTCGACATAAAAGCGCGCGAGCCGAGACACGAGCAGGGAGAGAGCAAAATATGGAGCTTTCTCTCTCTCTTTGAACTTTGCTCTCTCCCTGCTCGTGTCTCGGCTCGCGCGCTTTTATGTCGACTGTCCAAAAGCTTTCATGCACACCCTGAACTACCACATTCATACCGTCCAGCGTGTTCAAATAGGGGAGGCTTTCGGTGTATTTTTGGATGCGTTGTATGGGAACTCGTGCATGGAGAAATCCGAACAGGTTGGCGACTGCTTGGGAGAATTTTCAGTGCGCGTTAGATTTTCATTGAGAGCTCTATGGATACCAATGCGCTTGACTGTTCCATGATTTCAAGACGATTTGGCGTGTTCGCTCAAATATTAAATATTTTTGTAAAACTTTTTTAATTGTTATAAATAGTAGAACGGCATGTTGCTTCCAAAAAGCGTTTTTTACTGAAATAAAGTAATAATTTGCAAAATAATTTAGAAGAAAATAGCACCAAATTTTTAACCTACCAAGCATACAATAATTTCCTTTACATGTTGTTTGTCCAAAAACAAAAAAAAAAAAACAAAATAAAGCTTAAATAAGCTGTCGTTATAATGTCTACTTGGTTTGAATTTTTGAGTTTTGATCGTGTAATTTGAGAAAACTTTATAATGTGATGTTTTTTATTTTATTTTATGGATTTGAAACATCAAATTTTCATCGATTTTAATTTTTTCCCTCTAGTTTTTTAGGGAAATTTGTAAGAGAAACGTAAAATACATTTTTTATGGCCTAACTGTTTTGGTCAGGAAACTAGAGCACGTGATATCAGGATTAGAATTGTCAACATCCGGAATGTTTGCTTAATGAGAATTGAGAATAATGAATAATTTTTGCTCTAATCTAATCCAATGGAACATAAGAGAAGTCATTCTAAAGAAAACTCCAGGGAAAAACTTGTGGTTGGATTACGCCTCAAGTTTTGATTTAGTTTTTTATTTACAAAACAAGCTAATTATAGAAAAATACAATGTAAAAAGCATTTCACTTCTTAAAGAATGATCATTGCTGTAATTTGAAAAAGTTACTAATTCAATAAAAATCATGTGATCAACAATTCTCACAACAATATTGTTTCGAGATTTGTGGACTGTATTTCAATTTTTTCACGTCGGAGACGGAGCGAAGAAAACGCGCGTCGTACCTCTTCCGACTACACTCTTAAACATAGCTATTTATTTCTGACGTTTCAAGATGACAACAAATAGGTGCAAACAATACCAAATCAAAATATTTACACGAGAGGTGGCAAGGTTTTTTCTGTGGCGAACAAATATTGCTAACATAATCTAATTTCTCTTTATTATGTATAAAAGATATTTTTTAAAATATAATTGAGCTAAAATACTTGAAAATTACTGAAAAGATTGTTTGAACAGGTAAACATTTTGGCCATGCGTCGCCTCTGTTGTTTCCCTAATATAAACAATGTTTGCCCCCTGAATTTTGGTTAAGTTTTTAAGACAAAATGTTTAAAAGAAATTTGCATTAGCCTTATACAGGCATCTCCACTGCTGGAAGCAAACACGAAGGCAGTTAAAATTCGTTGCGGTAGCAACTTTCTCTAAATTCACTGGGATTTGACTTTTTTACCAGTTTGCCACGAAAACTAAAAAATCATTATAAAAATAAACTTAATAAAAAACTACTCAAAAATCAACTAATTAAAAAATACTCAAAAAGAAACAATTAAAAAAAATAATGAAAATTTAAAAAAAAATATGAATTAATCTATACATTTATCTAAAAATTCTCAAATTACAGCAATAATCAAAAAAAATAATACCTATATTTTTAAAATGCATTTTTCCTAATTTTTTAAAAAGTTCTAATTTAAAATTTAAAATATTTGTATTAGTTTGCTGAAATTAAGTTGAAATTTTCGGTATTGTTGAACACAATAAAAGAGATTTTTATAAGAGCTTTGCACGAGCAGAAAAGATATGTCGTTGATTTTTTTTTTTAAATAAGTTTGAAACAATAGTTTCACGAACCTTCTGCCTCTCAAGCAGAAGGTCCAGGGATCAAATCCCAGTCGGTCCCAGAAAATTTTGAATTGGGAACTGAACATAGAATATGACAATTATTTGAAATGATCCGTAATGAATGAAATGTGCTTGCTGGTCAAATGTGGAAATATGTTAATTTTAAAAATTAAATCACATTATTTCAATCTAGGAGGTCAGTAAAAGTTTTTTGGAGTTATGTTTTTGGTAAATTTTCGTCATTTAAATATTAGAAAACGGAAAATTCTTTCACTCATCGCTCCGCTTCGCTAGGAGACGGTGATTTAAGCGAATTCCAGACTGGATTTCGCCATGTGATGTGATGATTGTCTTAGCCCAAGTTGCCTAGGAATTGATAATTGGAAATAGAACCAATTCCACCTGAACCAGTTTCTCACCACCATGACAGCCGTACATGGCCGTTCACTCCCATCCCCCACCACGCACCAGGAACAAGGAAAGGGATTTTGGAAAACGGGAAGTGTTGGTGCTCCACTTTTTAAGGGGATAAGGGATAGTCTCCATGATATCTCCAAGTTAGTTTCGCTTGGAGTTTGACAGTTTTTTTCTAGTTGTTGAATTGAAGAATTCGACGGTAACATTTCAAAAGGCATCATGTACATTTTGACACTTTCTGGGTTATTGCATATTCTGAAAGTACTCCTAATAAGCTACCTCTCCACCAAAAATGAGCAAAAGTTACTTCAGTAAAGTCTGTTTAATCATGATTTTAAATAAAGCAACATAAACAAAATCTCTGCCATCAGCAGTCCCTGTTTATATAGCCCTGTCAACCTGTCAAACAAAAGACTACATGAACCTCGTGACGAAAAAAAAGCATCATGAACAAAGCGCCATGTACATTCGGCGAAGAAAAACGAATCATAACAAAGCGCCCCCCCTCAATGACAGCAGGGTGATATCGACGTGGGTGATTTCAAAAGGAGTTATTTTTGTTTTACTCAAATAAAATTACGGAAATGATGTTTTATTGAATTTGGATGATCAAGTATCAATAAAAGCAACGTTTTTCATCGTTTGTTATTATTAGAACATCTTATTTTGCTTTTATATTAAAATGGGAATTGAAAATGGATGCTCAACATTCAAATGCTTTTTTTTCAAATCGCATGGTTTGTACATGATGCTTTTTGAAATGTTGGCGTCGAATTTTTAAGTTTATGAACTATTAAATTTATTGCGCATTTTGCACTTCACTTCGCACTCTTGCGCACTTATTTTCATCACAGTATCTTTTGACCACAGTGATTTTTCATTACACTTCCAGCCGTAACCATGGAACACTTGTTTTTGTTTGTAGCTGATTTGTTTTTGCAAAGTCAAAAATGTTTATTTAATGATTTTTTTTTTTGCTGCAAATGAACTTGCGATCAAATAATGTAAACCGGGAATCAAATTGAGTAGCAAATGAAAAATAATACGATTTTATTTCAAAAACTAACTTAAATCCACCTATGTGGCTGGAGCCTTCCTCACTCATTACCAACAATGGGTGATATGAGTGGTTTGGAAACATATTTCAACTATTTTTTAGATCCGGAATAAAAATGTACATACATATCACTTAAGTGGCCATATCTCGAGACAGGGTTGCCAGATCTTCAATGTTTTGGACTCGTTGGATAGGTTTTTCAATAACCTAACCAACGACGGGTCGGATGGTGAATCCGGACATAGTTTACATACATTTAAGTGAGATCCGGCTTCCAAAAAGTACATAAATATAACTTTAGTGGCCATATATCGAGACAGGGTTGCCAGATCTTCAATGCATTGGACTCGTTGGAAAGGTTTTTTGATAACCTAATCAATGATGGGTCGGATGGTGCATCCGGACATAGTTTACATACATTTAAGTGGGATCCGGCTTCCTAATAGTACATAAATATCACTTAAGTGGACATATATCGATACAGGGTTGCCAGATCTTCAATGTTTTTGACTCATTGGAAAGGTTTTTTGATAACCTAACCAACGATGGGTCGGATGGTGGTTCCGGACATAGTTTCATACATTTATGTGGGATCCGGCTTCCTAATAGTACATAAATATCACTTAAGTGGACATATCTTGAGACAGGGTTGCCAGATCTTCAATGTTTTGGACTCGTTGGATAGGTTTTACAATAACCTAACGAACGATGGGTTGGATGGTGGATCCGGACATAGTTTACATATATTTAAGTGAGATCCGGCTTCCAAAAAGTGCATCAATATGACCTAAGTGGCCATATATCGAGACAGGGTTGCCAGATCTTCAATGTTTTGGACTCGTTAGAAAGGTTTTTTGATAACCTAACCAACGATGGGTCGGTTGGTGGATCCGGCTTCTAAATAGTACATAAATATCACTTAAAAGGACATATCTCGAGACAGGGTTGCCAGATCTTCAATGTTTTGGACTCGTTGGAAAGGTCTTTTGATTACCTAACCAACGATGGGTTGGATGATGGATCCGGACATAGTTTTCATGCATATAAGTGAGATCCGGATATATGTGAAAACACATTTTTATATATAACTTTTGAACTATTTATCGAAACTTCAAACAATTCTATAGCGATGTATGGGACCCTAAACCAAGTCGAATGCAACCGGTTTGATCAAAATCGGACCAGCCAGTGCTGAGAAAACTTGGCAAGAATTTTGGACACATACATACATACTCACACACACACATACACACACACACACATACACACACACAGACATTTGTTCAGTTTTCGATTCTGAGTCGATAGGTATACATGAATATAGGTCTACGAGCTGTTTTTCAAAAGTTCATTTTTCGAGCAGGATTATAGCCTTACCTCTGTGAGGAAGGCAAAATGTTGTCTATCTAACCCTTTTAGGCCTGATGGGTCCCAAAATACAACATTTGCTAAACTAGTCGTTTATTTTCCAACGGCCCTAAAAATCATTTGCCCATCACTACCTATTTTTTTCCTCGAAATTCAGGCATGAATGGGTTGAGCCAGCAATTTCAAACTCATTATTTTTATACCCTTCAGGGTTAATATGATTTGCCCCCCAGGAGTGGAGACGCCCTAACGATGTATCATCTCTACTTACCTTTGACTTCTCCTCCTCTTCAACCGCACTGGGCTGCTCCACCACGCCATTCTGAGATTCCTCCGGTTCCTCCTTGATGGGCATCGGAAACTCGTCCTCTTCCGCATCGTCCGCACTTTCCGCTGGCGGCGCTTCTTCCGGTGCCTCCTCCTTAATCGGCATCGGAAACTCGTCCTGCTCTTCTTCCTCGTCTCCCCCATCCGCCACCTTCTTTTCATCAGCAGCAGTCGAAGACTCCTCCGTCGGTTCCTCCTTGATTGGCATCGGGAAGTCATCCTCGACGGCGGCGTCCTTCGCTATCGACTGCACCTGGGCAATTACGGGGACGGGTTGCTCCGGTGCGGGTTCCGCGTCCCCGGAAATACTGCTTCGCGTGGAGGAAGATGCCGTCGAGGCGGCCGCGTTGCCCACGACGTTCGTGATGACCGGGAGAGGGGATGCGGACTGTGGGGGTTCGGACGCGCTCTTGGCCGCGGCCTCGGCCGCCATTCGTTGCTTGAGCAGGGCGAACGGGTTGATTTTGACCTTGGATTTCTTTTTCTTCTCCGTTGGTTTTGGGGTGGCGTCCGGTGAGGGTGATGGGGTGGCAGATTTGGTTGCTGGTTCCACCGGGCGGTCCGGTTTTTCCTGCTTGATGCGAACTCCGTCGAATGCGATAACGGGGGAGGGTTCCCTCGTTTGGCGTTGCTTCTTGCGGGCAGGAGCTTCGCCCAGATCTTGCGCTTCGATTGGTGAACTTGAGGATTCCAGTTCTTCCGGGTCGATGCGCTCCTGCTTGATGCGGATTCCGCCGGGAAGTTCCGAGGATTGTGCGGCGATGATTTCTTGCCGTTCGTACGCGGGATCGACCTTTTCCTGCTTGATTCGCACAGCCAAAACGTTCGGCTTTTTGTAGACACTTTTTCGTGCCTTGGACTGGGAGCGTTCCTCCACCTCGTCTCCTTCGTCGTCGTCCACGCTGATCGGTTCCGAGACCGTTGCGTTGAGGAGACCTTTTTCCTTTTTGATTTTGAGGATAAGCGTCGGCTTGGGTGAGCCTCGGACTGGCCCGGAGGACGAGCTGAGGGTGGACGCCGGGGAGGCCACCGAAGTGCGCGACTCGGGACGTCTTTTTTTAGCCGCTGGTGGTTCGGAATCTTCCTCCAAGCCGGGTTCCCGCTTGATGTTGAGCGCCAACTGCTCGTTGAACGTCGTGTCTTGTGGTGGCGGTGCTTCTTTGTCGGCCGGTTGAGATTCACTTTCGGCAGGCGTGTCCTCTTCCTGCTTGATGGGCATCGGGAAGGGAATTTCTTCCGCGGCAGGTGCCGGAGCTGCCGCTGGTGGTGGCGGTGGCGCAGCAGCTTCTTCGTCATCTTCGTCCTGGAATCCTCCGTAGTCGTTACCCGATTCTTCGTAGTTGTCGTCATCGTCGTCGCCATTTCCAAGCGGTTCCTGAAGTTGCGACGGTTCCGTGTCAATTTCGGTGGTTTCCTGCTTGAAGGTCGTCTTGGCCAGCACCACCATCGGCATCTTGCACAGTGCCAGCTGCTCGTCCATGCTCATCTGGGCGGCCTGCTCGGCAAACTCGTCCGCCTTCCGTTCTTCCTCGGTTCGCGTGTCCACCGGAGAGCTGCTGTTTTCGGCGGTGGGCGTGTCGACGTTCCGAACGCGGTCCTTGGTTTTGTCCTTTTTCTTTTTCTTCTTTTTGGCCTTGGCCTCGGAAATACTGGCGATCGCTTCCGTGACGGAGCTGAGCAGATTGTTGATGGTGGCAATGTCGGTGTCCTTGTCCAGCTTGGAACCGGTGTCGAGCAGGGTGGCAATCTTGTCTGCTGCGGCATCGGCCGGAGCAGCAGCTGGAGCTGGAGCTTCAACGGAGGGAGGTGCGTTCTTGGGCCGTCCTCGCTTCCTGGCGCTGGACGAAGGAGTCGGTGCAGGAGCTTCCGGTTCCAGCTCGAGCGGAGGCGGGAACGGAATTTCTCGCTCCTCCTTGGGCAGTTCCGGTTCGGCGGGCAACGAACGACGTGTTCGACGTTCGGCGGTACCAGCGGCCGTTCCCGGGACGGCGGCAGCTCCGGATTTGCTGTTGACAGCTGCGGGCTGCTCAACCGGTTCATCTTTCGGGATGAGCAGCGGTTCCGGCGGGGGCAGTGTTCCCGTGCAGAACATCATGTAGTGACGGGTGAGGATTTGCTTCTTCACAAAGTACTTGTCACACTTGGGACACTTGGACTTGGGCTTCAGGAAGCAGCTGTGCCATTCGAACAGGTTCTGCGTCTTGAACTTTCTGTTGCACAACCGACACTGCACATCCGGTAGAATCGCCGGAGGGCGACCCCGGGAAATGCGGCCACACGCATTCAGCGAAACGTGTTTGACTAGGGCAGCGTTTTTGTCCCATTTCCGCTTGCACTTGAAGCAAGTGTACGGAGTACGTGTCAACTGGTGCCACAGATTGTGGTCCTTGAACTCCAGCACGGACTCGAACGTTTCCCGGCACGACCCGCAGCCAAACTTGCGCACCGTCGGAACGTGTTTCAGCCCGAGATGGCTGTCCAGCTCGGTTTGCGTTTTGAACTCGTCCGAGCAGAACGAACAGGGATGTTCAAACTTGATCTTCTTCGGCACCGGCACGGTCAGTTCGGATTTCGCCGTTTGCTGCTTGCTGCTGCTCGGTTCCGCCTCATCCGGAGACGGTTCTTTGCGCTTGGAACGGGTTTGCTTCAGTTCCGCTTCGGATTCCTTGTCCTTTTCGAGTTTTTGCTGAGCCAGGAGTTGTTGCTGTTGAAGCTGCTTTAGTCGCTCCTTCTTGGTCAGGGCCTTGACCGGCGTCGACGGAACCGGTTCGTCCTTAACATCGATCGGTGCCTTAACCCGGGTGGTCGGTGCCGGAGAGGGGGATGGCGACGGCGACGGAGGCCCCCTTCGTTTCTTGCCCTTTTTGCAGCTGCTCGAACTGGCCGCTTCAATCTTCACGTCCTCCTTGACGTCCTTCACGTCGGCTTTGGCCGCAATACCAAGCTAGAAAAAGAATCGTTTTGAAAATGACCACCACACCCGAAATCGCACATCCTCACCTGCTTCCGCGACGGTTCCACCAGCGGCAGGTTCAGAATGGTCCGCGTCTGCAGATTCGTCGCTGCGCACATCAATCGATACTCGTAGAAATCGCTGATTTTGTCCACACAAAGAGAGCAAATATTTTGCGGCATCTTGTCATCCTTGCTCACCTAAACAACACCGCGCCGGAAATGGAAGAACCCAAAAACCAAACCAAAACAATTAGAGCCCAGCTCATTAAACGTAAACAATAATAAAAAGCAATCGAAAGAGAAAAAAAAGAGCAATCAAAGCAGGCGGCCCCCTCACCTCTATACCAACACAGTCGAGGATTTTTTTCGCCAGCGTCGCTTCTTCTTCGTCGCCGACTATGATCTCGATTTCGGTCTCCTCCAAAATCGGGACCTTGCTCGGCTGGTCGACCCCGCAAAGCCGGCATATTTTGTAGATCTGCTTGTGCAGAATGTTGATCGCGAAGCGCTCCATCGCGTCCGGCACCGGTGGCCACCGGCACTGCTCACTTTCCGGCCCTTTTCCGGGGCTTAAAATCGATTTTTCCGCGGACCACCTTTCAGAACACAACTTTAGCTTCCATGTTTTTTGACACTTTTTTTTCTTCTTCTCTTCTTGATGGCCGCACCAGCGCGGGGGACGGGTCGCAGATTGCGTGACGCAATTTTGACGGTCAATTTATTTTATGATGCTTTTTTATACCAAACACACACGGAATTATTCTAAAATAATTATTTACATTTTTCAACTTATAAAAAAACCTATCGCTATGCACTGCGTAACTACAAAAAATAAATACAAAATTTTAAAATTAAACTTCAGTTACGTTATTCGAGACTCCTCCCAACCGGTCGCGTCAAACGCGTAGCACGCTGCGATGGAATTAACTACTTCTGGAGTGGTATTTAAATTTTACTCATCTTTTGGGTTGATGGTGTTTCTCTTCAAATTTGAGTAAAACGTGGCCATGTTTGGAATTTCACTTTGAAAATAAATAAACAAGAGATTACAGATTAAATAGTGACTTTTATTGCATATTATATTAACCTTTAAATTGTTGGAAATTATGTTTTCAAACGTTACAAATCCCGCCTCGCCCTACCACGCAACAACAATCACTTTTTGCTCGACAGCTGCCCGATCAGATTCTCCACCTTGGCCAGCAGTGCGGGATCGTTCGAGCAGCAGTCGTAAATCTTCAGCAAGCTATCGATGTCCTTTTGCTCGTACGCGATGGTGGCCGCTTCCACGTGGCAACCGGCTCGCAGATACCACTTGAACTTATTTTCCTCCCCGCAACGGGGCAAATACTTTTTCGCCTCGTCTACCTTACCCTGGGCCAAGCAAACCTCCACGAACGGTTCGTAGCCGATGGGACTTTTCTTCGACTTGGCAAACTTTTCCAGCTCGTCCCACTGGAACTGCTGCGAGAGAACCTGTATGCGGAGCCACCAGAAGCGCCGGTCCGGCACGCGGAACTCGCTCTTCAATCGTTCGGCATATTTTATGTCCCCAAGCAGTAGCAACTGCCGAATCGTAGCATGCAACGGCAATCCGTACAGTCGCTTCTGGTACTTTTCGTCCAGCGTCTTCTGATGCTTCATGAGTTTCTTCGTCTCGTCGCAAGCTTCCGTTTCCAGCGTCTTGTTGGCTTTCTTGTAGTTTCCACTAATGTCCGGAATTGATACCTCGACATTGTTAATCTCCAGCGCTTCCCGCAGACCCAGTTCCGCTTGGGACTGGAAGTCATCCTCCTGTGAGTAGATATCTTTCAACGTGGACAAACTGTTCGCTTGGCAGTACTTTTTGTACAGATTCTGCGCCAGCGGAAACCGACGAATGGTCATCTGGAACTTGGCCAGCGCCGTGGTGCTCTTCATTTCCAGTATCACCATGTAGATGAGGTCGGTATCGCCCGACTGGGTGGCGGCCATCAACGCCTTCTCATTGGCACCCAACTTGAGCAGCAGCGGAACCTGGAGGCTTTTGCGTGGTTCCAGCTCCAGCAGCGTGATGGCCAGCTTCGTTTTGCCCACCTGTTGGGCCTTTTTGGCCACGTTCGCAAACGAGATCCGCTCGGTGCGCGTTTGGTGCGAGAGGAACTTTTCGGAAATCTTGCGAGCGACCTCTTCCTCGTCTGAAAATTAATAATATTAGAGAATTTAAGAAAAACAAGTAATTGAATGAATCTTACTCTTATCGTGCACAATTTTGTGGAATGCCCAGTGCTCCAGAATGCGCGATTCTGGAAGTTTCAAATGTTTAGCCACCTGGATTGCCAATCCGTAGTGTTTGCGAAAAATCAATCGATCAAGAATCACCAACGGTTGTAGAAAATTGAATCTGTAACAATATCATAATTATTATAAGTCAAATATCCACTAATTGATTCAAACTCACTGTCTCAATGTAAGCGGCATACCGACGTTCCGATCGCGCAGCGCATTCAACACCCGCAGCACACGGCACATTTCGATGTACTCCTCGGGATTGTACCCGGAAAGAAACCCCTTCCCAAAGTAAGCCGCTCTGATCAGACTCTTCTGGGTATGGGTATCGAATTCCTGGCCAGCGGCCTGCACGCACTCCGCCACCGCCGATGCCAGCCGGTCCCGAATCAGGCAGAGATATTCGTCCGACTGGTGGCTGCGCTCCTGGAACTTGCGGTGCGCTTCGAAAAGGAACGATGCCGGTTCGGAGATTCCGATGCCGAAGATGTTGCTGGTACAGCGCGGCACGCGCTGGATTAACTCGTGATATCCGTTGGTCAGGATGCGAACTCCGTCCATTTCTTGAATCAGGACCATGGGGGAATCGTACGTGTAAATATTCGAGTCTCCGGTCGTGCCGACCACCAGAACCATCGAAACGTAGCTGACCACGACCGCCTGATTGTCCGGAGTTGGGTCTTCGTCACAGCACCAAGCGATCTGCTGTGGCCGTTCGGTGCGTCCAGTTGCATATTCACAGTACTTGGTCTTGAGATCAGCCGATCCCATCCAAATAACTCCGGTGTTTGTGTACAGTGCCAAGTGTCGGTGATTGAACGAGACGGCCATGAGAATGATGCTGCTGAAATCGCTCTTCATGGTAATGACGTGAGTCAAAGGGGCACTTTCACCGTGTCTGGCTAATATGATTTCCGTATCACGGGACAGCAAGCAGCACGTGGTACGCTCTTGCGAGACCAGTTCCCAGCTGGTGAGTCCCGTTGGCAAGGACAACAGTTCCGATAGTGGTCGCGACTTGGGATCTTTGATACTGTTGACGATGTAAATCTTGTGGCTGGCCGTAATAACGGCCACACCGGTTCCCGAACTGGACGCAAATATCTTGGCGTCAATCACCTCCGTAACGTCCTTTCCCATGCTGAATTTATGTTGGAAATTGCCAAACATGTCATAGATAACCACAAAACCATCGTCCTGAACGCACAGAAATTCCTCCGCATCGGACCAGCCCATGCAAACCAGGTTGCCGTTGTCCCACTGGAACCAAATTAATGATTTTTTTTAAATATTTTTTACAATATAATTTTATTTCTAGAGCATTTTTAAAAACATCCAAACATTTCGTAAGAAGCATGCAAATTTAAAGAAAATTAAGCAAACAACCAACGACTCAAAATTGAATCTAGTAGTTTTCAGAAAACTGGGTACTTTCAAATACTACTTAAATATGAGTAGTTCCAAATAAGTGTGTAACAGCCTTACATCGGACTGTTTTTGTCGGGTTATGTCGGTGCATTCAAAATAAAAAAAATGCAAATAAAATTAAAATTAAAAAATAAACTAAAACTCACATTAATCGACGAGATGAGCTTCCCGGCGCAGTTGAAAATCCGAATGACCGGTTTGGCCGAACCCGACCCGGACAGCTTGAGGAACTGCTTAAAGTCCTTGACCAGCGCCACCGGGCCACCGTACGAGGCGGCGTGCACGGTCATCTGCTCCAGGTTGATGGTCGCCGGCCAGTCCATGCTGTACAGGTCGATTTTCCTGAAAGAAATCCGGGTTTCGAGACGAACGGGTCAATATTTCTGTCCACTGAGGAGCGATGAGTAATTCTCACCTGTATGAGTTTTTCTGGCCCAGCGTGAACCAGTCTCCGGTGTTGCACAGGAGGGACATGATGACCTGTGGGAAGCTATCCGGTGTTCAGTGAAAATTTATGCACTTTTCACGAATTAAACAAGTTTTTCGTCGGATCTTATCAAAATTTTCGTGGGGCGAAACAAAAACAATCACTTTAATGACATATTTTTAAATCATTGAGCTGTCATCATTCAAAAGGGGACATCCAATTATTACGATACGCGGGATAAGTTGTTAACTGTTGTTAGGCATTAGCGTTAGTGAATTTAAAAAAAACTCAAATCAAGGGAATGTGATACAAATTTTAAGAACCATTTCAAATTTAAACTAAAATGCGATATCTTTATTGTTCATGTTGTTTTGCATTAAGGATAAGGATTTTTAAGTTCATAATTAAAGCATTAATGGAATAAGGCAATTCAGCTCGAAACGAATCCAGACCACAACACGCGCACTCACTCACTGCCGGATCTCCTTCCCGTCCTCCTCCCACTCACACTACTCGTCGGTCGCTTCGCGACGCTTTTTCGGCTTGAAGCTTTCCCATTTCTTGTGATTCAGCTCGTTAAAGTCCGGACAGTGCGCCGCAATGTCCTTCAAATATTTGGACAGCTTGAGCAACTCTTTGTCCTTGCCCCGATTCAGGTGAGCTTCGGCAAACGGCTTGATGCGCAGTCCCGATTTGGGGTTCATCAGAAAGTTCCGCCGCAGGTCGTCAAACATGATGGTATTTTTGGACGAGTACTGCTCGTATTTGCCCCAAATAACTCCCAATGGTTTGACCTCAATAACGCCACGAATCGGACAGTGTACGGTGATCATGGCCTCGGAGTCCAGCATAAAGACCAGCTTGTAATCGGGATGAGATGAAACGCCCAGCAGTTTCATCTTCTCAACGATCCACTTCATTGAAGTGGCCGACCAAATGGCGATGTCGTAATCCTGATAGGCGGACGTGAGAAACTCGTGCAGATACGGCCGCATCAGCTCGGAACCGTTCTCCGCCGCCGATCGGTGATCAAACAGAGTGTAATCAATGTCCAACACCAGCAGACGTTTGCCCTCGCGTGGCGGGTTGAGTTCGTTGATTTTGTACTCGCGGACTCGTTTGTTAATTTTGGCCAAATAAATTTCCTTATTCTCCAGCGGAACCTTGTCGTCGTCGTCGTTGTCCAGGTCGTTGATTACCGTTCCGACGTCGTCCGGCTTCGAAGCTGCTTCCTCGATATCCGCCTCCAGCGAACCCACCATCATCAGCTTGAAGTTGGGCTTCAGTTCCATCATACCGAGACGCACCTCGTCGGTGGCGAATTTACCTGTTAAAGTGCAATTAGTTAAATAAACACTTCTTCATCAAACAAGGATTAATATGGATCATTTCGCGCCAACTGTACACAAAAAAGTACAAATTCGAAATTGAAAAGAGCTGTTTATACTATCGAATCATGCCAGAATCCCAAAAATTCAGCAAAATTGGACCATCCCTTCTCTTTTGGGATCTTCGGCATCGGAATTGGGTACTAAAGCCCTATGTAAATTTTTATGTACAACGGTAAAAAGCACGATAAAAAAACATTTCTGATCACTTTTTTTCATTGTAATGCAAAAAAAAACATTGACAAGACAACATTTTTTCGATGGATCAACTATGGTTCCCTTGGAACGAGCTGTCAAGTAGGAGCTTTTCTGTCATGAAGGACCGCGAGCAGGGGCGCCGACTAGTCCAAAATGTTGGGGGGGCACGGTTGTTTTCCGAAATCGATAGGTAAGAGTGGCGATTAGATGTTAAAGTTTCTTGTATATCACGAATTTTAATAATTTTAATACGATGTGATTTTTCATCCGGCATCATTTTTTTAAGAAAAAAATAACTTATTAAAACGTGATTAGAATGTTAATTCGGGGGAATTTTTTATATGTTTGGAAGGCGAATTCCTTCTCATTGGCATATTCTCACTTATTTTCTAGAAGTAACAGTCAATATTAAAAATAATCAGATATTTAGAAATTTAACAATACAAATATTCTAAAAATAAAAACAAAAGAAAAAGCAAAAATTTAAAACTTCAGAAATATAAAAATACAAATACACATTTAAAAAAACATCAATTTTTCAAATCTGCAATTTAGAAAAATAACAGATACACTAAATTCAATATTTAAAAAAAAATAGTATAAAAATATTCTAGGGTTGAAAAAAATGTTCAGAAATCAATAGCAGAAATCCAGAAATTAAAACAATCAGAAATTTAGAAAGAAAAATAAAATTCAATGTTTAAAAAAATCAAAAATTTAAAATTTATGATACATGAATTAATTTTTTAATAATTTAAGAATTTAAGAATTTAAGAATTTAAGAATTTAAGAATTTAAGAATTTAAGAATTTAAGAATTTAAGAATTTAAGAATTTAAGAATTTAAGAATTAAAGAAATTAAGAATTTAAGAATTTAAGAATTTAAGAATTTAAGAATTTAAGAATTTAAGAATTTAAGAATTTAAGAATTTAAGAATTTAAGAATTTAAGAATTTAAGAATTTAAGAATTTAAGAATTTAAGAATTTAAGAATTTAAGAATTTAAGAATTTAAGAATTTAAGAATTTAAGAATTTAAGAATTTAAGAATTTAAGAATTTAAGAATTTAAGAATTTAAGAATTTAAGAATTTAAGAATTTAAGAATTTAAGAATTTAAGAATTTAAGAATTTAAGAATTTAAGAATTTAAGAATTTAAGAATTTAAGAATTTAAGAATTTAAGAATTTAAGAATTTAAGAATTTAAGAATTTAAGAATTTAAGAATTTAAGAATTTAAGAATTTAAGAATTTAAGAATTTAAGAATTTAAGAATTTAAGAACTTAAGAATTTAAGAATTTAAGAATTTAAGAATTTAAGAATTTAAGAATTTAAGAATTTAAGAATTTAAGAATTTAAGAATTTAAGAATTTAAGAATTTAAGAATTTAAGAATTTAAGAATTTAAGAATTTAATAATTTAAGAATTTAAGAATTTAAGAATTTAAGAATTTAAGAATTTAAGAATTTAAGAATTTAAGAATTTAAGAATTTAAGAATTTAAGAATTTAAGAATTTAAGAATTTAAGAATTTAAGAATTTAAGAATTTAAGAATTTAAGAATTTAAGAATTTAAGAATTTAAGAATTTAAGAATTTAAGAATTTAAGAATTTAAGAATTTAAGAATTTAAGAATTTAAGAATTTAAGAATTTAAGAATTTAAGAATTTAAGAATTTAAGAATTTAAGAATTTAAGAATTTAAGAATTTAAGAATTTAAGAATTTAAGAATTTAAGAATTTAAGAATTTAAGAATACGACCAAAAACGTTTTAAAATCGATTTCCAATACTCAATAATGCTGATTTCCTGAAAATGTTCTATTTTTAGTATTATTCTCTACTCCCTGATTTTTTGGCATATTTTTTGAGGGTGCAGTTAAAATTTCTACAGCCTTTTTATTTTTTTTTAAATCGATCATAAATTGCTTGTTTTTTTTTAAGATTATAATGTGGAATTGTCTCAGATTAGGTTTTAATTTGTCGGTTTCTCAGTGAAGCGGTGCGCTAGTTTTCAAAAATTTACTTTTTTTGAAACAATTCTATTTTTTGGCTAAAATTGGTATAGAACGGTTAACGGTTAACAAATGTATTTGAAATCTTTTCAAATCCTTTCTAAAATTACCAAAAAATTATCGAATTTATCAGCATATTTGTAAATGTAAAGCAGTCAACAAATTACCATTTTGAAAAGTGTTTCAGCTTATATTCGCTAAATCCTGATCTACAATGGCAAATCGCAGAATGTTGCGTTTGAAAACTTGATGATTGTTTTCACAAGAGTTTGCGTAAGTTTTATTGTAGATGAAGTGCTATGGAAAAAAGTACATTGGTTTTGTTTTTGGAACAACATGCACAGATAGAAATCTAATGAGCAAATCCGTAAAATCTATGTTGACGACATCTCTCAAATCAAACACCGATGCCTCTGTGCACAGTGGTATAGATAAAACGTTGTCGATTTAGAAAAATAATGCATCTAAATCCAGAATATTTTAAACGATCTTGTTCGAAAAATTCCAGCGATTTCGAAAACAACAAATGTGTTTGAACTATTTTACGGATTCGCTTACAAGAATTCTATCCGTGTGTACAAAAAATGTTCCATTTAAGTTTTAGATATTATTTTCAATTATTTCCTTTTTTTATATTTGATATAAGTATATTTTTCTTCCAAAATTTCTGGGGGGGCACAATGTATGGGCTGCCCCCCCAGCCAAATTTTAGGGGGGGCAAAAAGTACCGTGCCCCCCCAGAGTCGGCGCCCCTGACCGCGAGGATAATTTTTCAAAATTGATTTAAAAATCCATTTTAAACTCTTTGTGGTCGTACAAAGGGTCATTGTACTCAGAAAAATAAGCTTTATCACTGTAAACAATAATATCTGCAATCTAAGCTTCATTTAAGGACCCAATTTCCGCCCAAAGTTTGGCGTTTTTCGACAATTTTTCGAAAAACCTCTGTTTTTAGATGACCGTATCTTGTTAACATAAAATGATAGAACAAAACTCGAATACTCCTTTTAAAAGAAATTGTATTTACGCTGAATTCAATGGCGGCATCAGATTTTCGATTAGAATCATTTTTTTTGTATTTTGGTAATTATATTCTGTAACTGCAGGCTTAAAAACTCGTTATCTTAAGAGATTCCAATTCGCCCAACACGAAAAAAAATATTCTTATGTAATATCGTCTGGGGAGCTCGATTGTTTGTTGAGAAAATAGCATGCCAGGTTTTCAATTGGGTCCTAAAATGAAGCTTTGATTGCTGATATCATTGTTTACAGCGATAAAGCGTATTTTTCTGAGTACAATGACCCTTTGTACCACCACAAAGAGTTTAAAATGGATTTTTAAAGTTTTTAAATCAATTTTGAAATATTATCCTCGTGGTCCTTCTTGACAGAAAAGTTCCTACTTGACAGCTCGTTCCAAGGGGACCATAGTTAATCCATCGAAAAAATGTTGTCTTGTAATTTTTTTTTTGCATTAAAATGAAAAAAAGTGGTCAGAAATGGTTTTTGATCGTGTTTTTTACCGTTGTACATAAAAATTGACATAGAGCTTTAGTACCCAATTGCGCAAAATGCATCAACGTTTGATTCCAATCGAAAATCTGATAACGCCATTCAATTCATCATCCAATTCCCTTTCTTTGTTTTCAAGATAAAGCCATTTGAAAACAGGGTTATTTTTGAAACCTGTCCAGTTGTTTTGACATATACTTTGAAAAAGTATTTGAAACGGCCTTAAAAAACACCTCGGCCTTTTTTCAGAAAATTCTGTTTTTGCCAGCTTAATTCAAGAAGACCACTTTGTTAATCCATAAATTGCCATCAATCTTTTATTTTTATATTTTTTTTTATAACAGAAAAATATCAGAAATAGTTAACCAGTTTGCCAAACTCGCAAACAAAGTAAAATGTATTTAAACAGGCTGACGCTTCTGCAAACAAATGCAGGCAAACAAACAAGGCAGGCTAACTGTCAAAAAGTGCGAGTTTGTCATAGTCCTCATCCTTTAGAAATCTGGAGCGATTTAATTTCTCTTTTCTAAGGGCATCCTCAACGTGCTAACGCTAATGCTAAGGAAAATGTTTTCAATGTCGTAGTGTTACGGAATATGGGAACGACACCCATTTTTTAGACGTTTTTGACTTAGCACAGGAACTACTTAAAATTGAGTAATTTTTATTTATTCAAATACAGACAGAAAGGGTTCAAAAAGAAAAAGAGAAAAAAATAAACTGAGCAAGCTTGTGTCTACAAATTTTATTTTTTCCATACTGGGAAAGAAAATTTCCATGAAATTTCAAAAACCGATGATCTCATACACAAATTTCCTGTCAAAACACGTGAGATGGAAATTTTTCCGACCCGGCAGATCGTAATTAGATTAACAAATTTTTCTCCCCACTTACCCTTGTACTTTAGATTGAGAAGTTTCTGCCGCGGCGGCTTCACTTGTGTCTTTTTGCAAATTTCGTGCTTTAACACAGCAACTGTGTCCTGATCGGTCAAATCTTCTATCGGGAACTCTTTGCCGCTCCATTTGACGATAATTTTAATCTCGTTCGACACTTGCGGTTCCATTTTCTGTCGCGTTTAAAACTCTTCCGCACGAAAACAACAAACTTGTTTTTGCTCAAAATTTCACCTGCTGCAAAAGATCTATCTCTTTTTGCGGTTATGTCAAACTGCTGAGTCGCGTTATTTACGTTTGGGGCGCGACCGAAAGGTACGTAACGGTTAAGGTTTTTAGAAAAAAAAAACTTTTTATTTCAAAAACATCAACATTCTTCATTAAATAATGATATTTTTTATTGCGAAATAATCTGATTATATTTTTTAAATCATCGAAAATAACAAAATCGTTACGTATTTCGTTGTGACTCCACTTTCGGCCGGTTGTGTAAAGACAGGTCGAAAGTCATCAAAGCCTTTGTATCAACAAGTCGAGTGATTTTTTGAAATTTAAAATTTATCAGTTTTTGAGTACAAGTTTTCGGAAGAAGTAAATTGCGTCCATCAAAAATGTCACTGTTTTGTGATGAAAAGTTCAAGTTTTTACAAAACCATCCATTTATCGCAGAAATTGAGGAAAACTGTTTTGTTGGTTATGTTGCCGGTGTAAGTAAACAAACATTGGAGTCAGAGCCGGAGGTCGAATGCATAACACCGTCGTAGAGTAACTCCTTAAATTTTCCTTAGAGCAGGTTGCCCGTTGTTTGACTTGTCATATGAAACTTGTTTTTTATCGATTACTTTTTCGCTTCTGATTTTTTTTAAATATGTATAAATTGAATTTTGCTACAGGAGAAATAAAAAATCCAAATTCATGGGTATCGAATTCTAGAGTATTTTTTTATTAGGTCCTATAAACATATGAAAAACAATAGCATATAGGCCCTTTTCAAAAAAAAAAAGTCTGAAATTCTCGGGAATTCCTCTTCCTAAGTTTGTTTCTAAATATTTGACAATTCAATTAATTATAGCAGATATCTGAAAATAACTAAAACAAAAGTTTTTTTCTATTATTTAACAATTGGTTTGAAATAAATTTCACGTCAAATTTCAAGTTAGCCCGATTTCCGGACTATTTCTTCCAAAATATTGAATTAATGTTTGCATTTTTTACATTTCAGCGATTCAAGCTGCAAATTATTTTACCAGATTTCCCGCAACTTGATAATATGAAAATTGCTGTTTTCGATGCGTTGCAATTAGTGAACACTGAACAGGTTTCCAAAAACGGCACACTCGATGAATACATGGAAAATTTGATAAACTTCCTAACTGGTCGAACCACGCCACCAGCGAAAGAGTCCAATCCGGATGCTTCCGCCATCCTGGCCATCTTGAGCCAACTTGAACAGCTGAAAAAGGAGCACCATTGCCCAGTCCACATCAACAGCTCGCTTTCGCAGCTTAAATTATCCAGATTCAAAGGGGACGATCAACATTTTTTAGAATTGGCACGAGCCTCCGAAACGACCTTCTCGGTCATTTCGCACAGCCTGCCGGATTTGGGTTCGTCCGTGGAGCTCTTCATGTACCCTGCGGCACCGGAAGCGCACACCACGCAATTCGTGCGTGTTTTAGAGCAACTCGATGAATTCTACAGCAACCTCAACACGCTCGATCAGCTTTGCTACGTGGTAGATCCGACGGAGGTCGACACGCGCCTCACATGGCGCATCATCAAGTTCAGCCAAAAGGTGTTCCTAAAGATTACGCTGCACCCTCTGCAGCCGTCCTCGATCGAGGTTGCGTTCATCGGGCCAACGGACGAGATTGAACTGCTGCGAGAGCAGTACAACGGCAAGCTGGAGGACTGGGATCCGGACAGCGACGTGTATACGAACATGCTGCGAATATTCGAGATCATGTCATTTCCGATGCGCACCGAGGACGAGGCGGACGCGATCGACTGTGGCATCTGTATGTCGCACCGGGACGAGAGGGGCAAGATTCCGATCGTCAGCTGTGACAACGAAAAGTGCTCGCTGGTGTTTCACATCGATTGTATGAAGCAGGTGGGTTGATTGGGGATTGCTTGTAGAATTAAGTGGTTTCAATGTATTTTTTCTTGTTGTTGCAGTGGTTCCTATCGTTGAAGGAAAGCAAAACTTTCTTCGCCATATCCATCGGAACGTGTCCTTATTGTAAGCAAAAGTTGTCATCGAGCTTCGATATTTTTTTTTTTTTTTTTTTTCATAAAATTATTTTTATTAGGTCCTTTTCGGTACTGGGACCTGGTTAGGACCGAGTCGGCTTTTGTAATTACATTTGACTTAATAATTACAGAGGATCTTGTGTGTAAATGTTAGTGGGAGGGGAGCCGATTACCCGCGGCCTACTCGGGGTTAGTAGGGAAGGGATTGATGTTAAAGACAAGGCGTGGGATGGGAAGGGGGATTGTGTAGGGGTCTTGGTTGGCTCTGCTGGCCTTTGCTTGTGTCCTCAGCCGCAACTCGGTGTCCAGCTGCTGGGGCGTTCTTGCTTTGCTTCCGGTGCAATCCAGAAACGACGGCTTTGTGTGAAGGCGAGTTATACTAACTGAAGGAAAACTAACTGAAGGAAAACTAACTGGAAGAAAACTAAATGGATATTTTGGAATCTACGAGGAACTGATAGATCGGATAGAGAACATCAAGGTCTAGTTGAGATAACGCGTCTCGCATCGGGATTTCTGGTGGTCTTCCTCGGGCCCTGAGGGTATCTTTCAACTTAATTCTGTGAGCCTGGTGATCTGGACACGCCCATACGAGATGGTCGATGTCCTGATAACCCTGCCCACAGTCGCATAAGTTTGTATCACTCATGTTGATACGGTAAAGATGAGCCTTGGACGAGTAATGGTTCGACATAAGGCGGGACATCGTTCTGATGAATCCACGCGTCAAGTCCATTCCCTTGAACCAGGCTTTTCTTTGCACCTTAGGTCGTATGGAATACATCCAACGTCCCTTGGTGTCGTCGTCCCATTGTTTTTGCCAATCCAGGAGCGCACGCTGCCTCGGCAAACCGTAGCATTCTTGTAGGCTAATTGGCCTTTCAAAAATGTCTCCACTCTCAGCACCCTTCTTGGCGAGCAAGTCCGCTTTCTCATTACCCGGAATCGAGCAATGAGCGCGGACCCACACCACCGTGATGCTGAAGGACTGAGCCGCCAGGTTGTTTAAAGTCTTGCGTATTTCCGTGAGAAAAAACGCAGACTCCCTGGTCGGCTTCAGAGACCGGATAGCCTCAACAGAGCTAAAGCTATCGGTGAAGATGAAGTAGTGGTCAGGTGGCATGGTCTCGATGATTCGCAGTGCGCAGTAAACCGCGGCTAACTCTGCGACGTAAACCGAACTCGGGTCCTTCAGCTTAAAGAACAGCTGATAAGATTCATGATAAACACCGAAGCCCGTACAGCCGTCGAGCTTGGAGCCATCGGTGAAGAATCTGTTGTTTGGAGGAACATGGTTGTACTTTGATGCGAAGATCGACGGTACAACTCCCCGCAGAAGATGGTTTGGGATACCGCGAGTATCGGCTTTCATGGACGTGTCGAAGCCAATCAGGGTGCTGTTGGTTAACGGAGGCGTGCGCTGTACCGTTGTGCTCGGGCTCCACTCCCACGATGACATAAAGTCATAGTATAGAAGCATGCGCCGAGACTCAACGTGAAGGTTCAGCAACGTTTCAAAGTTGTCAATTACCAGTTTATTCCTGTAATCACACCGGATCAGGAACCGGTAAGACAGTTCGTAGTAACGAGTTCGCAGAGGCAATACTCCCGCCAAGACCTCGAGGGTCATGTTGTGAGTTGAGTGCATGCATCCCAAGACAATGCGAAGACTTCGGTACTGTATCCGCTGGAGAACCAACAAGCGTGATTTCGCAGCTGACTGGAAGCAGAAACTGCCATATTCCAGCACCGAGAGTATCGTTGTCTTGTACAGTCGAAGCAGGTCAGAAGGATGAGCACCCCACCGGTTGCCAGAGACGCTGCGCAGAAAATTAGTCCTTTGCAGGCACTTTTGCTTCAGGTAGTTAATGTGCTTCCCCCATGTTCCCTTTTGATCGAAGATGGTACCCATGTACATGAAGTGGTCCGACTGCTCGATAGTCTTTCCCGAGAGAGAAAGATTGAGCTGCGGCGGTTCATGCTTCCCCGTAAAAACGACCAGTTCCGTCTTCGCCGGAGAGAATTCAATACCCTTTTCAACTGCCCAATGGGCCAAGTTGTTCAGGGTATCTTGCAAGGGTTCTAGCAGATCGACTTCCTTCTTGGCAGCGATTGAAACCACTGCGTCATCTGCGTACTGTATAAGGGTGCAGTCACCGGTCAAGCAATCATCGATGTCGCTGACGTAGAAGTTATACATGGATGGGCTAAGGCGTGAGCCTTGTGCCAAACCCATGTAACTTATCCGGGTGATTGCCAGATCACCTTGCACAAAGTGCATGTGTTTTTCTGACAACAGGTTGATGAGGAAGTTGCACATCGTCGGATTGAGACCGCTCCGCCGCAGCTTTACTCCCAACACATCGATGGAGACTGAATCGAATGCACCCTTGATGTCTAGAAAGACAGAAGCCATTTGCTGTTTCTTACCACGGGCTATGTCGATCCCTGTGGCCAGCAAGGCTAGACAGTCGCTTGTTCCCTTGCCTCTCCGGAAGCCATACTGCGTGTCAGACAGCAAGTGCTCTCGTTCCATCCATGGTTCGAGGCGGTCGAGGATCATCTTCTCCAGCAACTTGCGTAGACACGACAACAAGCTGATTGGACGATACGAGTTGTGGTCGGACGCCGGCTTACCGGGCTTTTGAATGGCAACCACCCGGACCTGTCGCCATTCGTGTGGAATTACGTTCTGCTCCACGAACGTGTTGAACAGATTCAACAGACGCTGCTTGGCGACGTCCGGAAGATTCTTCAGCAAGCTGAACTTGATCTTGTCCGGACCAGGAGCAGTGTTGTTGCCCGTCAATAGTGCTATGGAGAGCTCTACCATCGAGAAGGGAGGATTAGCATCGCTCCCATCAACATCGTCGAATGATGGTTGTGTCGGCACCGAGTCCGGGCACACCTTCTTGGCGAAATCCAATATCCACTTGTCCGATTTTTCCACACTCTCGTTCGGAACGGAACCTCTACGCATGGCCCTCGCAACGCGCCACAGAGTGCTCATGGACGTATCTGCTGGTAGTCCTTCAACGAACTCCCGCCAGTACATTCGCTTCTTCCGCTTCAGAGTATTACTGTACCTTCGATCGAGAGCTCTATACCTTTGGAAGTTCGCTGGGGATCCACACTTGCAGAAGTCCACATAAGCTACAGACCTGGCCGCCGAGAGATCCGTACACTCCTTGTCCCACCAGGGAAGTGGAGGGCGCGTTCGGATGTATGGTCCCGGGACGGGTTTCGTCTGAGCTTGTAACGCACTGTCATAGATCGTATTAGCCAGAAACGCATATTCTTCAAGCGGTGCCAACCCAGCTCGCAACTCAACTCCAATGGAGACTGCCTCCGCGTACTGTTTCCAGTCGATATTTCGCGTCAGATCGTAAGGCATCTCCACCGTTGTCGATTGCTGTGGGCCATGGCTAACCAGAATAGCGATCGGCAAATGATCACTGCCACGAGGATCTTGAAGCACGTTCCAGTCACAGAGAACTGCCAAACTGTTGGAACAGAGCGACAAGTCGATGGCACTCGCCTTCGTACCGGACGTAGTTGGCGTTGGTGGTGTTGCAATCCGCGTAACTTGCTTGTCCCTGTTTAGGAGGGTCATCTGGAAGTCGTCGCACAGTTCATGAATCAGATATGCTTGAGGGTCTGTCTTGTGACTTCCCCACTCGGTGCTGTGAAGATTAAAGTCACCCAGAACCAGTCGCGGTGCCTGCAACAGCTCAAGCATACCCCACAACTTTTGTCGAGTTAACGACGGACACAATGCAAATGTCCAGTCCTCTGATCCTGGCCTGTACTGCGACTGCTTCGATTCCTCCTAGCTTCGGGAGCGTGACCTTTCTAAAAGTGTGGCATTTCCTGACCCCAATCAGTACGCCTCCACCTCTATTTGGTCCTGCCCTGCTCTCTGTGATGATGTTGTACCCCCGGAAAGCTGGCGTCTCATCTCCGATAAGAAACGTTTCGCTCAGCGCAAACACATCACAGTCCCGTTCGAATGCGAATTGTTGAAAATCGTTTAACTTGGGGGTTAAACTTCTACAATTCCATTGTAGGAAGGAGATGCCATTTTTCGTTTTTGGTGTATTACCCATCAAAGGAAATGAACGACAAGAGGGGCATCGTGGTAGCAAGCTGTTTCCCGATGTGTCTAGCGAGAGGCTCAAACCGCTTTATGATTAAACGCGTCGGTTCACTCACGAAAGAGCACAGCCATTCCACGATTGTGGAAAAAGGAAGGACTCCTTTGAAGGCATCGGTGATCGGATTCGGTTGAGGAACCGGTTTTAGGGGGATCTTTGGCAGCTTGGGAACGGGCTTCAGCGGCTTGAGAGGAATCGGTGCCGGCTTCGGTGTCGGCTTCGGAGCGGGCTTCGGAGCGGGCTTACCCGACGGACCAAAAGGAAAATCCTCCTCGAAGTTCAACGAGTCACTTTCCTTACCCTTGCCGCCAGCGGCTTTTGTGGACTTGGAAACCTTGTTGCGCTTCGGATTTGGTCCGGAAGAGTCACTTTCCTCGTCTCTCCGGAAGAGTACTTCCTCCTCGTTTTCCTCGTCCCCCGAATCATCTGCCAAGGGGGCGAAACGATTGGATTGGTTCGCCTGACTAAGGATTTCCGCAAAGGACTTCTTGGAGCGTTCCTTCAAGGATCGCTTCATCTTGTCCTCGCGCTCCTTGTACTTTGGGCACTGCCGAGTTTTGTGCGGTTCCCCGCCACAAAGCAGGCATTTTTCAGCCTGCTTTTGGCATTCCACGTCCTTGTGGGGGCCTGCGCACTTTGAGCACTTGCTCTTGTTGCTGCAGTAGGTCTTGGTGTGTCCCAACTGCTGGCAGTTTTCGCAGCTCATCACACGCGGAACGTACAATCGAACTGGAAGCCGAAGCTTGTACAGCTCAATGTAGTCCGGCAGAGCTGACCCTGCAAAAGTCACCCGAAACGAGGCAGAAGGAATGAACTTCTTCTGGCCACCCTCGGTGGTGACGTTGCCCAGTTGCCGGCACTCGAGTACCTCCACAGCTGGAAGTTTAGGGTTCTTGAAGCGTCCCACCGCCCTTGAGAGGTCGACAAGCGACAGACTGTCATCGGTCACCACGCCGTCGATTTCGACTTTGTGGGCCGGAATCCAAACACGGTACTCGACACAGAACCGAATGTCTTTCACGATCTGGTTAGCTTCCTCCGCGGAGTTCACGATCACGCTGAGCTTGCTCTTGTTCAGCTTAGTACATTGTACCAGCCCAGGATAATGGTTATGCAGATCTTTTGTGATCCGAACGAAGTTAAGGGGTTTTTGTTTGGGCCGGAAGAAGACCACCCACTCCGTCTGCGAGCCCCCCACGTACTGGCGAGCGCGAGCTTGAACTGGTCTTTCCTTGTCACCTGGTGGATTTGGATTTGGAGGGATCGGAGGGGTTGGTGCCGGTGGAATAGGATTCGGATTTGGCGGAATCGGAGGGGTTGGAGCCGGTGGAATTGGATTCGTATTTGGCGGGATCGGAGGGGTTGGATTCGTTGGAATAGGAGTTGGATTTATTGGGACCAGAGGACTTGGATTCAGTGGAAGAGCTGGATCCGGTTTTTGTGTTGGAGGGGAAGTGGGATCAGGTTTTGGGTATGGTTTCGGAGACAGTCGAGACTTGCGTTTCTTCGCCTTGCGCCCACCAGTGCCCTTCACAACGACCTTGGTGTCCTTTCCGTAGAGTTCCAACGCGGTTTGGTTAGAAGGCACTCCTGGGAGAGGATCAACTTCACCCTCGTTGTCCGTGTCCCAGTCTTCGGACTCGGACATTTTTTCCACCTGGTCCTCATCCGGATCCATGGTTGGAATGAAAAACGAAACAAAAACTAATACAAAAGCTAATCAAGATTTACGCGAAAAAGAAAAAAAAAAAAACCCAAGGAAGAAGAGAAAAAAAATATGACTAACAAAAAAAAAACTATGAGAAAAAAAAAAACTAAAAGCAAACAAAAAACTCGCCTTTCACACTCACCGCCGAACTGGCCGCACTGGCTGCCGCCCGCAGCGGGATGCGCGGGAAGCTCGTTTTCGCGCGCTTGTTGTTGTTGTTGTGCTGCCTGCTGCCAGCCACGTAAACAATGGGGATGTCTCCGACCTGGCCTGGCCGAAAACTGGTCCGCCGACCGCAGTCGACTCTCCGGGGCCGATTCCACCGACCAACGACCGTCTCTCGTCTCAGCTGCCGCCGCAGCCGCTGCTGCTCACTCCTCCTGCTGCTGCTGCTCGGATTCGGGAACTCGTTCCTTCTCCGCCTCTGCACCGCCGCCGTGTCCACGACGACCAGATTGTGGCTCCTCTGACCACCGGAACGGGCTTGTCCGCTCGCACACGCCTCGGAATCGCCGTGAAAAACGCGCCAAACACAACTCGATAGAGCACGAAAAAACACGACTACGCGCTGAGACTTCTGCCGGAGCAATGGAGCTTCGATATGCTGCTGAGATGTTTGTGATCTCATTGAAATTGTGTTTAAATGTTGCATTGGTATTATTTTAAGTATGAAAAAAAACTTTGATTTTATAATAAATTTAAAAAAAAAATCTGAAAGTTCTTTTTTTTTCTAGACTGAGATCTCATATTTCATATTCTCTAACCACTTCAGTCAGGAAATTGATTATCCGTCCAACGCAGAACTTTGCGCCAATCATCATACACACCAAACTCACATTACTGAATTCAGATATACTGAAATCTGCATTACTGAAATTTTCAGTAAATGAAAACTTTAGGAAATTTCAGCAAACTTTGACAGCTAAATACAAATTTTAACTGAAGTTCGGCGTTAAGTTTTTGTGCAAAGTGAATAAAGCATGTAAAATGGGATCTTTTCATCGCAGAAACAACTACCAATTCTCATAATACATATCACTTAAACCTAGCAAAAACGGATTGACCTAAGCACCGATCGCTGCCGTAAATACAATTTTGGGAATGTTTCATTAAAGAAACTGCTTATAGGCTATAATGCAGATCGGAAGGAAAGGGGTCAAGAAACAGCTTTATGAACAGCAGAACAAAGGAGAGGGAGTGATTTTTTGGGGCTTTTCTCCCCCTCTCTGACTTGCTTGCGCTGCCATTTGATTTTTTTTCTTGACCGGTTCCCTCCTAAGTGCGTATACCGCTTATATTAATAAATATTATCGGTTATTTTTTATATATCCACTTTTTCTGTCCTCATTATTGACAAGTTTACGTTCGATAAATATTACGATCTTGAATAACCAGTGAAAATACGCTATGTTTGTATGGGAGCTGTCAGCTTGTTCCCTGGTTGACTACAGTCCAGATTTTGATTTTGATTGACGAGCATGAGTGTGACCCCAAACATGTGCTAAAGTGTTTTTGAATTTTTAACTCCAAGATGATGACCAAAATGGCGGTGATGAAATAAATAATGTGGTTTCAGAAATAAATCGACTTCTCCGACACTACGCTTCGCAAACTTATCAACTTCATTTCTGAGTGTAACGACATGTTGTGCTGAACGCGAGGATAAACGTCACTGACAACATTTTGTCGCTCTGGCACCAAATCGAAACGAGCGATTTCCACTCTCGCCGCACTTTTTCTCTCCGCATTTTTTTTTTTTGCAAAATAAATAGCATCAGTGCTTGCGTGTTGCCGCCGGAAGTTTTGGATGATAATGATGGCCATTTTTGCAGATAAAAATAGTACATATTTTATTTGGTTTTTTAATAAATAAACAAAAAAAATGTTTCATCCCTCGACAAAAAATTTCGTCAATCAAAACAACATGGAGGAATCATAACAAACTTGGCTACACACTGATCGAGTAATACCAAATAAAGCTTGGCAGAAAAAGGCGGAGAGAAAAAGTGCGGCGAGAGTGGAAATCGCTCGATTCGGTTTAGTGCCAGAGCGACAATATTGAGAAAATGCATTTGTTATGTTATTGCACACTTTGCTCCAAATTCTCCCCCTGTGTAAATCATAACTGCACCAAGAACTGCACACAAAATATTAGCACACTGAAAATCATACCCCTTCTCCCGCCCGATCGCCTAGTGCATGTCTCGACTGAACTTTGTTGCTTTCGACCACTTTAGAACAGTTTCAAACTAGCGTGTGTGTCTTAGATAGTTTTTTTCTGCTGTAGTTTGAGGTGTGCACTTTGTTGGAGAGCTTTTTACACGTGTTTTTACAACTTTCACGATTGCTGCAAAATCTCTGAAATCCGCAATAAAAGGACAAACATCAACAAAAAATTTACTAAGATTTGTTCGCAGAACTCGAATTTGATGTTAAAAGTAAGAAATAAAAAAAAATACGAAATTTCGAAAATATTCCGCCGTGAAAAAAAAAAAACTCTTCGTCTACACTGAAAGCCCGACCATGGTAATTTTAAGAATATTTGCTAAAAATGCTGCTTATTAATTAACTGTGGCTTTTCAGTAAAAGTAAACGCAAATATGGTAAAATGTACCATGCTTCCATAAAATTGCATGGTACCAATTACGAAATCTTTATCATTCTCTCTATATTGGAGGGTTAAAATTACCATACCGTTCTCGACGTAGTAAAACTGACTACGTTAATCAGTCAATCCAAGCACGGAATGTTTTCAGCAAAAATACGTCGGTGCGTGTTCTGAATTTAACCCTACAATATGGTAGCAAATACCATGGTTGGGTTTTCAGTGTATAATAGAAAATTTGGCTATAATGTCAATTCAAATATGTATCCCGAGAAAAACGTGTTTCCAGCCTTTCCAGCTGTCAAAATGCTTATGCGACCATTTCTCGTGCTGCCCTAGAAATGCATATATGCATAATAGGATCCCTTACCCTAGTTGATCCCAACGCTTGCTTTGCGGTGTAATTCGTTCGACCCCCGTAGCAAACCCCCTGACTGTTGTGAAGGAATTTGTTTGGTTGTTGCTGCAGCTGACTTTTGATGACCGTTGTCCCGGGAAAGATTCCGGGTTGTTTGCGCTTTTAAAATGTCCAACTTTGATGTCTTCGACAATTTAAACAGCTATTTAGACAGTAAGTACTGAGTTTCTGGGTTGAGTTCAATTTATTCAGCAATATTTTCCCCCAGAAACCGACGATTACGACGTATCGGATGACGCCGAACTGGGGGTCAGTTTTGATGAGGCGGAAATGCAGCTTCCGGTGGCCACCAAGGGAAAACGCGGTACCAAAAAGGACAAAGAACCCAAGCTGATTTCGCCGAAAAAGAAGCGCGACAAGCCGACCTCGCAAACGTCGCTGCATTCCGCAATGTCCCAGGAGGAGGAGGAGGAAGAGGATGAACTCGAGTCCGGTTCCGGATCGCAGTCTTCGATCGCTTCAAGGAAAAGAGGAATGCCAACGGCCGCCGTGGTTGAGATTGAGGATGACGGGTTGGAACGTGAGGAAATTTTTGTTTTTGGGTTTTGAATTGAAATTTAATGGAATTTTAATTATTTTCAGAGCAAATCGCGGCAATTAAAAAGCAATACGACATCATCTTCAACCAGAACAAGTCCTTTGCCGATTCCAATAAAAAGTTCTTTTCCGGGTTGAAACGGCGCTACACGACGCTGTCCAAGCAGTTTCACAGCAAGTCGCGGAGCAAAACGTTCCCGGAGAAGCTGCAAGTGCTGCGGGATGAAATGTTCGACATTTGCGTCAATTCGAATTTGTTTGCGCCGCAGGTTCCGGCTGTTCCAGCGGCACCGCCACCCGTCGTCAATTCGCAGCTGCCAGCCACGAGATCTGGGACGAGGCGAAGTTTGAGACGGCAGGAGCCGGAACTGATCAATCTGGTCGACAGTCCGGCGTTGATTCTTCCCGGAGTGGTAAACTTGGACTCGGACGATGATGCGGACTGCGTGATGGCCGTCAAGGAAGCGGACCAGTCGTTTGACTCGGAAAACTACGAACTTTCGCTCAAGATCAAGTGGGAGGGTAAGATCGAGCGGTTCGCCCACCGGAAGCACCAGAAGTTTGCGGATCTAATTGAGCAGCTGGCGAAACGAGCTGGTTCCGATGCAAGTCACGTGGTGCTGGACATCAACGAGCGGATCATTAACCCGGAAGACACGCCCGACTCGATCAACTATCGGATATCGCAGTTTATCTGTAAGTCGGTGCTGAATCAATTTGGTCGAACTTAACTAATTCAATTTAATTTCAGCGGGTCGCGTAATGCAGGGCAAACTCGCCGACTTGTTTGTAGGAAATCGTCCCAACGTGACAAAACCAGTGGCGAACAAAAACTTGATCAAGCTGAAGGTCCAATCCGACCGTTGGAAACATCCACTCGAGGTTCAAATCGAAAAGGATCGCAAAATGAAGCTGGTGGTGATAAAGTGCGCCGAGCAGCTCAAGTGCGCTCCCGGCGAGATCAAGCTGAGCTTCGACGGCGATCCGGTGGAGCTCGATTCGACGCCAATCGATCTGGACCTGGAAGGAGGTGAAATTCTGGATCTACGCTTCGTCAAGTGAAACCACTTCCATCCACTCCACTGCAAGACTGTTTCCGTTATTTATTGTTATTGCGCATTCCTGTGTGAGCGAGACTTATTTTTAAACATTTCATACACGTTTCATCTGAAAGTAGTTTTAGTGCGTTTCTTCCGCGCAAGATGATCCGAAAGCCCCCGCCTAATTGTGAATTCTGCTGGCGTCTTCTGGTGGAGAAGGAAATTGCGATTCGGGGACACTTTCGTTAGTTTCTGCACGAAATTTGCTTCGCTGAGACCTAGTTTACGTTTATGTAACGAGAGATGCTGATGGAATAAATTGTGACTTGTGAGTGAGACCTTTTCGAAACATCCGAACGAAAATCGCAACTATTTGTCTAAAGTCATTGTCTTCAACAGTTTGAGCATTGATAAATTTCAATTCCCAAAACACGACAGCATTGCAAGGAAAATCACTTTCGCACTAATCATTCCTTCCTCGCCACGTTGCTTTCGTCCGATTGAGCCGTTCGTTCACATTTCCTTCCGATTTAGCCGCGCCACAAATCGTTTCCACATTTTCCGTGTCAAAAGAATCGATAAGCGATGCGCGAAATACCGCACGCCACCGCGAGAGTATATTTATTGCACCGACTTGGACGGACTTCGAATGGAAGGATTCCGTGACTGCAATTGCAAAGTGCAAACTCGCGATTTGTTTATACCAACCCCTAAGCAAAGTTTGTTCGAAAAAAGGAAAGTAACTTTTTGGTTGGCGCAAAATTTTCTGGGTCGTTTTGGTTTGACAATCCGTTCGATTACCCACCCAATTAATTTAGTTTGTTTAGCAAGCTCTATCGTGATCGTTACTTAGTTGCTTGACTAACCTGATTAACGATCGCTTGTTTGGTTGTTGGTCAATTTTGCATGTTTATCGCAAATAGAGGGTGACGAGCGGGAATTCCCGGGAAAAATTTCCCGGGAAATCGGCCATTTTTTGATCTCTCGATTCCCGGGAAATTTGGTCGAGACTCCCGGGAAATTTTATACTTATAAATATTGTACCAAAATTAATAAACTAATCAGAAAAACATTTGAAAAATTCGAAATTGTTTAGAACATTGGATGTTCAATGTTCGATTTTCAAGTTTGAATTGATCAATGCTTCTCTAATCTTCCTATTCTAGAAGTGTGAATTTTAACTTTTCAAAAATTCCAATAACTGTAATTGAGTGTAACCAAAAAATGTGGAACCCAAAATTAACCTTGAAGCATAATTAGCAGTTACACACCATAAATGAAATATTTATTATTTCTAAGAGGGAAAAGCCTTTTCAAGATAAGTTTAATTTCCATATTCTCTCTCGAGCATAGCAAAAAACATAGTCTATTTTTTTAATTCTAAGTATGTCGATTTCGCTTTATCGAGGTGATTACCTTTTTTGATGCCAATAAGTCATTTTGTGTTTTGCATATTAAATTATATTTTGGGAATAAAAATCAGGCATTCTTTGTAAGCGGACACTAAGTCCGCTAATTGTGAACATTTACAGTTGACCTTTAGAAGGAAAAAATAAACTTAAAGTTTTTGTTTTGAGTCGTTATTTATCATTTTGCAGAATGCCATATTACATAAATGGAAAATTGTATATTAGTTATTTTTTTTTTTTTCAAAAAATCTAATAACAAGTTAAAAAAAGTTAGTGCAACTTTTAAAAAATCAATCAGTGCGAAAGAAGATTCGTAAACATTTTAAACTGCAATTCGAGTCCCAAAAAGGCTCAAGAAACAATTTTGTATTTGTAGATTGAGGGAAAAATTGAAATGTAGAAATAGTTCCTCAAAATAATGAGATTGCTTAAATTTACGTTTCATTGGATTAGTATAAAACAATTGTATCTAAATTCTATTTTTTTTAAGTTGTTGACACTATTGGCTAGTTTAAAAAAATCCCGGGTCCCGGGAATTCCCGGGAAATGGCAAAACTCAACTCTCGATTCCCGGGAAATTGAAAATCTCGAGAATCGTGACCCTCTAATCGCAAACAAATTGCAAACACGCATGCAAATATTGACCATCATTTTGCTCAATTTTGCTCAAACAATGTGCCAACTTGGATTTATCAAGCCCAACTCCGACTCTCATCTCACTTTACTCTCATTCCTCAAAGCTCAAAAAATCTCTTACTCTCGCTTCTCTCGAAACCCCAAACACACCTGTCTTATGATTCGTACGCCTATGGCCGCCACCCTTCCTTTTTCCTGTCATTTTCGTTTCTTACCGACTGTTGTCTGAGCTGCTTTTTGTTCCTTCGGGGCATATTTTTTTTATTATCGCCAAGCTCACGCTAATCGCGTCAGCCGTCGGGGTCCGAAATGGAAACCGTGAAAAGGGGATTGTTTCGTAACCAGGATTTCATGTTGGTTTTTAATTTATGTACTGAAATACAATTAAGACTCGAATCTTTGAAGATTCGATTTCCGAAGCTCGCCATAGAAATTTTGAGTAAAATCTTGATTTGTTTTATTTTTTTTGTTTTCTTGTTTTTCTAGTCTACATGATTTTTACCATGACACCAAATTAGTCAAATTCGAGTAGTTAAATGCTTAATTCATGACAAAATAAACATTCGCAACAGTTCACACCATATTGTATCCTTCTTTAACACTTAAACCCCCAAGCTAGAGAAAAATGGGAAATTTCCATACAAATTCCCCCTTTTTCTCGAGCTTGGGAGTTTAGGTGTTAATTACATTTTTGGAGTTACATTTAAACTCCGCTAGAAGATTTGACTTCACGTGTCTCGATTGAACTCCACAAAATAAGATAACAAAACAATTTTTTTGGCGATTCGATAAAAATCAAGTCTGGACTGTAATTTAAAAAATCTTCTGATCAATTAATTTATAGTATTTTTATGTTAAACAAGCTCTTCCCGGCAAACTTCGTCCTGCCCTTTTTTGGTTTCCTGACGTTTCTTGCTTGTTTGCTTATTCAGCCTCCTGTGATCAAAATTCGATTTTACGTAACTTTCTCCATACAATTTGCCGATGCTACGGAATCGGTTCCAGAGTGGCCAAAGTGTCAATTAGTTAGCGTATAAACCTTCCTTGGGCTTATACGAACCTAACGCAACAAAGAGCACCTCGATCCAACGCTCCGTACTGTACTGATTCGCGTTCGAACAAAACCGTCGAAATTTTTTATATATATAGATTTGAGTATTTCATAAATTTGGGCATTCTTAGTAATTTTCTTATTTGCTTCAATTAATTTTTGTTTTATTTTCAATCATTTGTGTATCTGAAATTAAGCAAAAGGTATCCAGGTTTTTAAGCGAAGATGGCGTTCGAATGTTGAACGTCCGAAATGTCAAAATCGCGCAGAAGCACCAACATTAGAAAAAAAATGCGGCTGTCATGCCATGGCACACTTTTTTTCGTAATGTTGGTACCACTGCGTGATTTTGACATTTCGGGCGTTCACCATTCGAACGCCATTTTCGCTTTAAAAGCTGGATAGCTAACTAAGCTTGTCTTTCGAATTTTAATCACTTGGCCCATGATTGCTGTCACCACACTTACCAGCACAAGCAAGAGAGAGAGAGAGGGAAAGTGGATAAAACAGAAAGAGCATGTGTCGTCGTGTCTTCGTGCATTCTTTTGTGTCAACTTCTTGTGTATCAACCGACAGTCGCAACCTAATCGACGGTAACATTTCAAAATGCATCATGTACACTTTCTGGGTTATTGCATATTCTGAAAGTACTCCTAATAAGCTACCTCTCCACCAAAAATGAGCAAAAGTTACTTCAGTAAAGTCTGTTTAATCATGATTTTAAATAAAGCAACATAAACAAAATCTCTGCCATCAGCAGTCCCTGTTTATATAGCCCTGTCAACCTGTCAAATAAAAGACTACATGAACCTCGTGACGTAAAAAAGCAACATAAAAAAGCGCCATGTACATTCGGCGAAGAAAAACAAATCATAACAAAGCGTCCCCCTCAATGACAGCAGGGTGATATAGACTATGGTGATTTCAAAAGAAGTTATGTTTGTTTTGCCTTCCTCACTGAGGTAAGGCTATAATCCTGCTCTAAAATTGAACTTTTTATTAAAAGCTCAAAGAACCACCTTCATGTATACATATCGACTCAGAATCGAAAACTGAACAAATGTCTGTGTGTGTGTATGTGTGTGTGTATGTGTGTGTGTATGTGTGTGTGTATGTATGTATGTGACCAAAATTCTCACTGAGTTTTCTCAGCACTGGCTGAACCGATTTTGATCAAACCGGTTGCATTCGACTTGGTTCATGGTCCCATACATCGCTATTGAATTGTTTGAACTTTCGATAACTAGTTCAAAAGTTATGTATAAAAATGTGTTTTAACATATATCCGGAACTCATTTATATGCATGTAAACGATGTCCGGATCCATCATCCGACCCATCGTTGGTTAGGTAATTGAGAGACCTTTCTAACGAGTCCACAACATTGAAGATCTGGCAACCCTGTCTTGAGTTATGACCATTTAAGTGATATTTATATGCATTTTTGAAGCCGGATCTCAATTAAATGTATGTAAACGATGTCCGGATCCATCATCCGACCCATCGTTGGTTAGGTAATTGAGAGACCTTTCCAACAAGTCCACAACATTGCAGATCTGGCAACCCTGTCTCGAGTTATGACCACTTAAGTTATAGCTGTGTACTAGGGTGCCCAGAATATGGGACTTTTTTTCAAAACCTCGCTCCACAAGCTGAATATGTGTCTTGAGCTATTTTAGGACTCTGGGCCAAATATGAGCAAAACTGGTCAACATTTACCCATTGATACTCGGAGGTGAAGTTTGTATGGGAAAAATCGAAAAAATGTATGGAAAACCCAAGTTTCTTACGGTTTTGTCTGCATTTTTTTTCTGGATCTAAAAAAAATTGCTGGCAAACCACTTATATTAAAAATGAGGAAGGCATCAACCACATAGGTGGATTAAGTTAGTTTTTCTCAAATAAAATTACGGAAATAATGTTTTATTGAATTTGGATGATCAAGTATCAATAAAAGCAAGGTTTTTCATCGTTTGTTTTCATTAGAACATCTTACTTTGCTGTTAAATTAAAATGGGAATTGAAAATGGATGCTCAACATTCAAATGTGTTTTTCTCAAAAAGGATGGTGTGTACATGATGCTTTTTAAAATTTTGGCATCGAAATAACGATCATTAAATTATTCAGGATGGCTACTCAAGTCGGGAAAGTCGACAATTTATCGAAATCCACGAAAAAATGGGAAAAAGTCGGAAATAGGTTAAAAAGTCGGGAATCCCGAGCATTAGTTTGAAAAATATTTACAATTCTTAACCCTGTAACGCCCATGGTTGCAGCAGAGCACCACTAATTTTTCACTTCAAATTGAAATTTCTCGAAAACTAATTAATGAAATGCTCTCATTCTTCTTGCACAGATTTAAGATGTTTACTGCCTCCAATTCAAATTCCATCTAATTTGGTCAATTCTGTAGAAAATGGCAAGGGAATCCGTAAAAAATCTCGAATTTGCTCTGGGCGGGAAGGGGTTAAAATAGTTATGAAATATTTTGTACAATTTTCAAATTAATTTCACTCAATTCGTCTTAAGCATCTAAGGCCGTTGCAAATATTTTTTGAAGACTCTGGTCGGGGTCGAGGGGGTGGGGGCAAAAAAATAAAGAAAAATACAAAAATTGAAATAACAAGCCATGGTCTCAACATTTGAATGAAAAAAGTGTTTTAAAGTGCATTTTACACCTACCCAGTTGTTTTGCAATCATTACTTTTCAAAATATCCAAGTATTGAGGAGATTTTTTTTTCGCCAAAAAAAAACTTTTTATGGTGCTGTACATTGGAATTCCACAAAAATTGAAAATATTTTTGATCGGTCCCAGACATGCTAATAGTAGTTTATGCAACAAGTTGCAAAAAGAGGATTTTTTCAGCACGAGTCGTACATTTATCCAACGAGGTTCACCGAGTTGGATAAATACGAAGAGTGCTGAAAAAATCAAGTTTTGCAACGAGTTCCATACAACATTTTTTGCAATTCCGAAAACACCCATTGAGTGAAATTTTATGTTCAATTTTCATGTATTTTGTCAATAAATCGTTTGAATCAATTTTTTTTTGAAAAGTGTTACTTTTCGAAACAAGTGCTGAAAAGTTCAACTTTTCAGCACCCATTTCAGTGCTGAAAAGTAGAACTTTTCAGCATTTATTTTGAAAAGTGTTGCTATTCGATTCTGTTATTTTTGGTACAGAAAAGTAGGCTATTTCGTCGTTCAAGAATGACAGGAAAAGTAAGTAGTTTCACGACGGAATTGCAAAAATATGATTTTAAACGTAGAAAGATGCATTTCTAATTGTTTTCAGTTGGTTAGACATCTATTTCCTTTAAAATATTGAAGTTTTTTGAAAAAATATTTTTTGCCCCTGATTTTTCGATCCGATTTTGAAGGGGCAAGGGGGGGGGGGGAGGGCGACATAAACTTTGAAAAATATTTGCAACGGCCTAACTTTAAATTTCAGGTTCCTGTCACTATTTTAAGCTTTTTTAGAATGAAAAGGCTATTTAAGACATAAGACATTTTTAAATATCGAGCAAAATCCAAACGTTTTTTGTTCTTAATGAAAAAAATTAAAAACTTTTTTACGCTTTGAGAATATCTTATGGTCAGTATATTAATGAATTTACGAAAATATTTTTTATCTGATGTTCTACGTCTTTTTCCGTTTTGTGATTTTATATTTTTATAAATAGTTTAAAAAGCCTTCAGTTTATTAGAAATTTATTAATACAGCAGTTCCATATGAAAGTTAAAGAAAAAAAATAAAAGTGTTTCGATTTGGCTCAACATTTTTCTGGGGGTTCCTTGACCATTAGGCCATTAGGGTGGCATAAACCGTGTTAGGGTGGTCCGAAAAATTGAAAAATTTTCGTCGATTTTCACAAAAACCACTTTTTTTATAAAAATCATAACTTCGCTCCTTTTCAACCGATTTTAGCTGTCTAGGGCGCAAATTAAAGATGATAAGTTTGACTTCCAAGAAAAAATAATGTGGAGTTTCAAAAATCTAGCCTAACATTTGAAAAAGTCTTATGAAAACATCAAATGCCGTTTTGACGGTGTCAGGAGCAAAGAGCCTATATCTGAAAATATTTTTATCAGATTCCTCGGACAATTTTACATAACATATCAAAAATTGGGCGAGGATCATTAACAGGATTCAGAGATATGATTTTTTGAAAATAAAATCCGGGTTTTTTGGCGCGCCGCGCGCGAAAACGGGAAATTGACGAAATCGGTAAAAAATCAACTTTTCTCACTAAAACTGCGATAACTTGAAAATTTCAGCGATGACCTATACATGTTAGGGTACCAAAAGTTGCGTATTTTTTTTTTATTTTTTATTTTTTAGGCGGAAAAAAGACGGAAATTCGAAAATGGGATTTGGTTGGACACCCTGTAAATTGTAATGTTTTGCTGCAATTTACTGTATGGAAACTCTATGGAAGATTCTTTTGGCAAAGGGAATGTATGGACAAAGATTCATAAAAATACATAATTAAATATCTTGAAAAAAAAACGAGATTATTGAAAACGAGACCATAATTTATAAAAATCTTATTGCTATTGGTTTTGGTTAGACCAATTCTTTCTATTACAGTCCAGACTCGATTACTTTTTCAAATAATGTCATGGATCACAAATTGAAATTATACATAAATCTTGAAGAACTATTGAAATGCTACGATTTTTTGAATTTGGATTGACTTTTTGTAATGTTTTTTTTTGTATTCTATCCAATTAAACATTAAATTATTGAAACTTGCTACTTTTCGTTCCTTTTTGTTTTTCGTTTAATCCACTCACCCTCCACAGTACGGTTCCCTTGAATTCATTCAAGAGCCAATCTCTTCTCTTCTTCCCAACATGCGTCGCGACGCTCAGGTTGATCATGTTTTCGTCTTCTCGCTTCTCTCTCTCTCTCGAACCCAATCAACCCACCTGTCTCAACCGCTCCGAAAGAGAGCAGCGCGCGCGACCGAAGAATTTGAGCAGCAGAAGAGGTTGGCCACCAGCGCACCACCGATTCAGTCTTTGAGTCACAGCGCGCCGGGCAAGTCGCGATTTCTTCCTTCGTTTTTGATTCGCTGCTCGTGAGTGGAGATCTTCCCGATCCGTTGTGTGAGTGTTCAGGTCTGTGTGGTCACCAAACCGGGATCGAGGGACCGTCGACGAGACAAGTGTGTGAGTGAGCAAGAGCTCGTGCGACGACACGTGAGTGAGAGTGAGATGCCGCGCGCGATCAAGTGATCGCAGGGTGAAGAAGAGGAAGAAGAAGCAAACAGGGTTGTGAGCTCTTTCCAATCCGAGACATAACGGGTTTTAAGGAATTTTTGAATATCTCGTCGCGGAGAGACAAGTGTCAATCGTGTGATCGCGATCTGTTGCGTGTGAGTGTGAGGTGTCAATCATTCGCGATCGCAGTGCCCGCGGGGATCATCCTGGAGAGTGTAATCTACCAGCTTAATCCCCCACCACCACTAATACCAGCGAAAAGGCATTATTATTGCTGGAGGCAGCCTCCGAAGAAAATACAGACCCGCGCGCCGCGATCGCGCTGATCTTCACGAAGAAATGCATGCATGTGTGTACGGGAAAGAAAGCAGTCCGCGTGCGTGTGTGGCGTTGTTTTCTTTTTCTTGCTGGTTTTCCGCTTCGATTTGTGGTGTTATTCCATGATCTTTGGTTGGGGAAAAATAGTTTGGTGATCGTGGCAGGTTCCGAGGGACAACACCACATTCCAGAGGACACACACGCTTCATTCATGCTAGCCACCAATACAAACAGATCAGCGTTGAGATTTCGAGAGACCTTTACTCCGTAGAAGGTAAAAAAACGTCGAGGTTCGTCGCCTATGCCGGACAGTCACCACAAGCTTAGAACTAGTCCTTCAAAGGAATGCCAACTCGACACGGCGCAGACCCATTTCGAATGCTAGAGTCACAGACAGAGCAAAAGCCCAAGATCTGTGGTCCATTCATTGAGCTTTCGCGAGAGTTGCAGTTGCACTTTTTCGCGTGTGAATTGGATCATGCAGCTGACTCTTAAGTGACTCAGGGTGACTACGGTTTTGCTCGAGTTTGAAGAATTTTCGTTCAAAGCCTCCGTTCTGGGTCTGGGAGTTGATATAGAGTTGACTTCAAGTCGGGGGGACACGTTGCGTAAGAAAAGGTGTGCGAGTGTCGGGGCGCATGTTATAAATAATTTGTGTGTGCGGTTTCATCAGCTGGGTTGTTCTCAGTGCAAGCCACGGGTGGTGGTGTTGTTTGGAAATAGTTTAATCGCTGCTGGTCGCCAATTGCTGGGCACAGCATCAAGTCAAGTGCAGGTGCGTACGAGCATGGGGGCAGCGCATTTTAATGATTGGAATTGGCCATTGCGCTGCGGCTTTAATTGTTTGCTGACATGGATTTAAGTGCAACATTGGCTTTTTATTGGGGGAAAATTGGACGATCATTAAACATTAGTTTTCATAATAAGAGTTATGGTTTCCGTAAAATAGAAATAAAATAATATAATGAAATAACTATTCACATAACTTTTCCTATATTTGCTGCATAATAATTTAAAATAGAAAAAAATCTTAAGATTTTTTTTTGAAAATTATTAATATTTGAAATACAAAAAAAATAAAAAAGTATAAAAATTTAAATTACGAGCCATGGTTTCAACATTTTAATGAAAAAAGTGTTTTAAAATGCATTATACACCTGTCCAGTTGTTTTGCCATCATTAGTTTCCAAAATATCTAAGTATTGACGAAAATTTTATTTTTTTCGAAAAATAAAATTTTTGCGGTGCTGTACATTGGAATTTCATAAAAATTCAAAACATTTTTAAACAAGCCCAAACATGCTAAATATGATTATCAATGCAGAAAAATGCATTTTAGATTGTTTTCAGTTGATTAGACTTCTATTTCCATGGAAATTTTGGAGTTTTTTGGAAAAATATTTTTTTTTGCCCCTTGCAAGCCATGGTATTAACATTTACAGGAAAAAATGCATTCTACACC